>NC_142805.1:55051114-55301308 GCF_049724085.1 Artemia sp. Qi Xiang Cuo | reverse complement strand
TTTGGCGCGAAGGCAGATGCTCAGGAGGGAGGATTTCATGAAGCCGTGGATTTTCCAAAATTCCGACACCAGATTTAGAACGTAATTTGTCACGGCGTGTCGAAAGAGTAGTAAGTGAAAATTGTCTTAAAAGGGAGCAATAAGGGACTTTGGGAGATTTTGACACTGCCAGAAGAGCTCGGTACTGGATCCTTTCCAGGCGGTCCTTCTGGTCCGAAGTCAGGCCGTAATGCTAAACGGGACAATCATATTCTACCAGCGGTCTTACAAATGTAAGAAAAATGCGCAATAGGTGGGGGGTCGGGACACCATGACGAGCAAGGAGATTTAAGGAAAGGATACCCAGGTTTGCCCGATTGATCATCTCCTGTGTCTGTTTTTCCCACTTCAGGTCATGTGTGGGATAACGAACCATAGTTACATTGAAGCCAAGTTGTCAACAAGCCTATTCCCATAGTCATAAAGTTACTTCTTAAATTAATTAATTTCCTCCAAGACTTGCATGTGGAGGTGTTGATGTTTACCACCTACCACCTCCTGTGGCCACCCATTGTGACCCGATGCTGCATTAACCTAGAATTATAAAAAAAATGGCAGTCAAGTTGTCAGCAAATCTATTCTCTTTGCCACAAAATTAATTATGTAATTAATTATCTTTAAGACTCAGATTTGGTGGTGTTGATTTTTATCACCTACCACCACTTATTCCTTGTTAACTTTTCGATTGGAAATCACTGGAAATGGCAGAATTGAAAGTAAAGGGCTGAGTTTAAACTTAAAGAGCAATAATTATTTCTTCGGAGGTTACTCTATTGCGTAATATATACCTATTAAACTAGCTCAGTTGAGTGAAAATACAAAACTGACGAAAAAAGGATGATCCCTTATGTTTGGAAAATTCCGTAAGTAACCTGTCGAAAATAAGACTAATTTATAAGGTTCTTAGTAATCTTTTATCGGCCCTGATATCGATAGATTCGATAAGAGTTTGATATCCATAATGCTATCCTGAAACATTGTGTAAATCAAGGGATGAACCAAGACTATGTCTTGGATCTTCTGATAAACGACTTACCAGAGGTGTTTTCCAGCCAACCAATAAGATCCTTTGAATTTTTGACTCTTCTTGTAATCATCTCTGTTATCCCTTCTTCTTTTTCGGAAAAACAGCACTTGGAGTCTTCATACAAAACATTTTTTGCTGGTTTAATTCATTCAAATAATTCATATTCTTCTTTCCAATTATACTTCCACTTAACCAAACTGAAGCAGTTTTCAGGGTCATGTCGACCATGCTAAGCTATGTCATTCCACTTTAGAAAACGAATAATCTCCCGGAATAGTATTCTTTCCTCATCTCCTGGCAGCTTGATGTTAATCCCCTTTTAACAGTTTTGTTACGATTGTCTAAAATTTACGCTTGCATGGCAATCTATTATAACCATCAGGAAAGGCTGTGAAAATTTGGTTCAAAAGGGTTTATGAATCCAATATGTATTAAGTTAATAAAAGCCTCTTACTGTGAGTTCACTGCCAAACAAGATAACATTGTAGTAATGAGAAATTGGTTCTAAGACAGTAGTAATAATTGAAGGTGGTATCTGTTGTTAGTCCGAAGTGGTATACCTCTCATATCCTATACCTAGACAAAGGCTGTGAAGATGTAGCATTACACACCTAATTCTGCTCTAATTATTCTAAATTACAAATTTACAGTTTCACAAAAGTTAATTTCTATCCTTCAGAAATATATTTATTCATACATACACCAAGGAGGGGACATTTCCGCTTGAAATCGATCTGAATTACTCCCTCCCTTCTGATGAATAGAATGATTTTTTTCACATTTGAAAATAACGAATTGATCCGTTCCAGGGCCTCTAGGTCAAAGACTGTCCCAAATAACTTAGGCAGTCTGTTTATGTACCAATTATGTAAATAAATTATTAAAATAATTATAAATAAATTATTTAAATAATTATAAGTAAATTATTTAAATAATTGTAAATAAATTATTAAAATAATTCAGTCGGCTAACCACTGTCATTTTGCAGGTTTTTCTAACTCAAATTGCGAGAAACTAATAAGACTAGCATTGGGGGTCGTGAAAAAAGAAACATGTTAAGGAAACAATTTTTACTTAATAATATGCAGAATAATCATAGTTAACACAACTTGACTGCAGCTCCATTATACTTATCAAGTGCTCAAAACACAAAAAGTCACAAAACAAAGACTGGAAATCCGAGTTAAGTTACACAAAACTTATGAAATGCAAAAAATTTGGGAAGGCAGAGGGGGCACCTGTCCTGGGCACAGAATTTCAAATAAATAATCTAACGATATTATCATTTTGTAATTTTATTTTTATTAAAATAAAATAGAGGGCGCAGTTGACAAAATTTTGTTAATAAATGGTTTTTTTTTTGTTTAATTTGACACGCAATTTTTGGGAGATAAGGGGGGGGGGTACTAATCAAGATTTTGCCTCGGGCGAAAGAAAGGCCAGAACAACCAATGCTTCTCGCCCATGTTCGTTAGTCTGGCCTAAAGGTAGTACCGCCTTAATTATCCTGCCCAACCTTTAGTACGTAATTGCTTGTTTATAAATTGATAATTGCTATCATTGCTATTTATTTCTACAAATTACTAAAATAAATTGCTAATGGATTCGAATATATCATTCTTTGGGAATGAAGATCGTATTGAGTTACATTTTTCATCATTTGATTATAATCATTAAGGGACTATGTTCCCGAAAAAAAAAGGAATATCCAAGTTATTACTTCTTTTCTAATTGTGGCTTTTCTTCTTTTCTTCTGTATAGTTTTTTCTTCGAGAAGCTTATTTTAATCCATTTTCTAAAAAAAATATTTAGCTTCAAGCTTCGTTCTTTTTACCTGAGAAAATTGTTTTGAGTGGCAAGTTGCAAGCAAGGGTATGTCATAACATTTTTTTTTTAAGCTGCTATCAGATATCCATTTTTACTGAATCCTTTGTTTCGATAATCTTATGTTATTAATAAGATAATGATTAATTAATCGACGCAAGGACTTTAGTAGCCAATAAGCGTCGTTAATCCAATACAAACGCAATAATTAATTAATAAGATCAATTACAGGTAGCAGGAAAAAAGTTGTATATGAGAATTGTAAGTGAAACTCTCTCGTTTTAAGTGAAAAGGTGGCTGAATTAAAACGGACCACCATAGATTTTAATGAAACTAATCATAGATTTTAAGGAAATTTAATAAAAAAAATTTAATGAATTTTAATGAAACTAATCATAGATTTTAATGAAATTTAATAAAAAAAATTTAATGAATTTTAATGAAACTAATCATAGATTTTAAAGGAATAAATCATCAAGAGCAAAATAAAAATAAAATATATATAATAAAATAAAAATATATATCTGATTTTGAGAACAAAGATGCAAACCATGTGACCGCTCAATGGAAGAAGCCACGCCTAGGACGAGTGTTGCCAATTGGCGGGGTTGGGCAAATTACCCTAAAAAGGATTACGAAAATGTCTTTTGTATCATCAATGGGAAAAAAAATCCTTGCCCCCTTATATTTTCGTGAATTGGCATCACTACCTAGAACCTCTGGAAACCCCATTTCAGACCTGTCCTTTCAGTAATTTATTCTTTCAGAAATTCCTGCTGATGCTAGTCGTGTTTGTGCTGCTTGTGTCAATAGAATTTCCCGTCGTGCTGGCCTTTTTGATTCGTGTTCCGAGTCGAGTGAGCCATCCAGACGCGATTCCGAAGCTGATGATTCTGAGGGGTCCAGTACATCTTCTAACGAAGAGGAAGTCCCTGAAGATCGTCTGCAAATCAATGAAGCACCTGACGTCACTTGTAAAGGTACTTAGCTTTTTTTTAGCATTATTGTTTATTATTTTTTATTATTATTATTTCAGAAAAATAGACTTTTTTCAGAAAAAATATCTCGAAGAAGAAATTAATAGAAACAATTAAAAAAAAACTTAGGATTTAATTTAGTAATTTTCGTATTAATAATAAAAGGTAGGAAATTTTTAACGTGATCAAGAGGTACAGGTTTGACAGTATGAAAGAAGCCTTTTTGGTTTCACTATCCGTGGTCGTAAGGGAGACATAGGTTGAAGGGGTAAGATTAAGGTCAATGGAAGAAAGAAGGAGCTAAAGTGGATTATTCAATTGAAGGTAAATAGTTTACTTTACCCTAGACCTTGGTTCCTCCAGGGCCAGGTGTGGCGCATAGGGCGTCTACAAAGCCTTGCCAGACGTCTCGGAGCGCAGCTGCGGCAAGGACGTCCTCCCATTGCGGTCGAAGTGATAGCTCTGCTGTCCTCGAGTCCCGGTCGTACTGTCGTCTCAAGGTATGTTTCGGTCGACCTCTTCTACGCCTCCCCTCTGGGTGCCACTCGTATAATAATTTACCACTTCTGGCAAAAAGAAAATATTTAAGGAAGAGGTATGAGCAGGATAATGGGGATATGGATACCCTTTAGAATGCCCTTTTGCCCATTTGTGGAGATATGGATGAAACAGCGGGTCATATGATGGGTAAAACTAAACTTTTCTGTAAAGAACTAAAATTCATGAAATCATCATAATTTGTAGTAATTCAATAGTTTTGAAATAAAGCTTGAACGGATAACGTCTGATAATGCTGTAAGGCTGGAATTCCGCTATCAGGCGCAGAGGCCCTTGTATTGACCGCTCTAAGTTAAGAAGGCTGCCGACGCTCTCACTGCCATACCAGCATGATGATTAAGTTAAGTAAGTAAACTTGAAAGCGTCGGTTCATGCCCCAGATCATAAGTCGTCTTCAGTGAAAGTAGAGATAGGAAATAAGGAGAAAAGTCAAAGTAAGCAACAAAATGGCGTGACACGAAGAAAAAACCGCAGGATAGAAGAATATCCTAAATGAGAAATAAGAGGAACCATGGATTAATATCTTAATATTTATTCAAAACTTTGAAGTATTTGAAAGCCAAAACTTGAAAATTAAATAGATCCACGTCCTCACATGTAAGATCGGCGGGGGAAATGCGTTTTGAGTAACCTGGACTCTTAACAAAAACAGACCTGTTTATGGGCTCTTCTGATGTGGCTCTTTATATTTTGTATGCCGAAATAATCTTTTAGGCCACTCTGCCTTTGCATTTACAGAACTTAATAAATGAAATGTAGAGACACGGATGTAATATTTTAAAACAAAGCAGTGTACAAAATAAAAAAAGCAACAAGCTTTGAATAATAAAACATCTGAATACTTCGCCTTCGTGTCTGGAAGCCAGTATCAACGAAAAAAAATGAAGTAAGCTAAATTACACAAGATACTTTTCAAGAAACGAAAAATAATAATAAAAAATCACATCTTAATAAATTTGAAGTATCACCATGCAAATAGCACAAATACGTACAATAGAATGATAAATTAGATTGTCTCTGGTACAGTTGAAATTTGAAATATCTTAATAACTTCCAATATCACTCTGCAAAAAGCACAAAAACGCACTACAGAATGACAAGTTAGGTTGTGTCCGGTAGAGTTTGGGTTTGGTAATTACCAAACTCAAACTGTACTAGAGACAGCATAACTTGTCATTCTGTTATGTGTATTTGTGCTATTTGTATGGTGATATTGGAAGTTATTAAGATTTGAGTTTTGTTTAATGTTTTTTGTTTTTCGTTTCCTTATCCCTTTTTTTCTAATTTTCTGTTGATAAAGGTTTCGAGACGTGAACTCGAAATATGCGGATTTCTTTATTATTTAACGTTTGTTAACTTTTTTTTGTCCACTGCTTTGTTTAAAATATTATACCTCTTTTCACTATATTTTCATTTATTAAATTCGCATCCCAATATTCCTATGTATAATCCTTGGTTTTGGTATTAAAAAAAAAAAAAATGAGATTATTGCACGTTTCAGGTTTTAGCTCAAAAATTTTCTTGAGGGGAGGAGAGGGTCCTTCTAAAGACCTCCTTGGAATGGCACCCTCTTATTGTGTTCTGGTAGGTACAGCATAGTACATTTTTGGTACTGTGGAAAAATTCTAAATGGAATTGTTGCTACAAAAAGCTTTAAACATTCACAAAGGAAATACTTTTAAACTGCAGTTTTTTTTTTTCTCAGGTAGAACAATTTCATTGTGCCCTTATTTTCCTTTTATCATTTTTCTTGGAAAAATATAAATTTCATTCCATATGTATGAAATGAAATATGTATAGATAGGTGAAATATGTATAAATTTCATTTCTTTTTCTTTCAGCTGAAATACTCAAAGCTGATATTCCAGAAGTAAAATCAGAGCCTGTGACTATATCTGAGCCTCAAGCCCCTCCACCTCTCAAGGACGATTATGACAGCTCGGAAACGGTGAGAATTGTTATGATCTTATTATTTTGAGAGATTAATTTATCTGATTTTTCTATATAGCGCTGGTTTTCTAAGGTTATTTTTCTCTCTTCCACTTTACACTTTTTTTGTTACTACCGTTTACTCGGATACAAAAAAAGAACTTCACAATATCCATTAAAAATTTGTTTCTATTCATTGATGCTACATTTTTATGAGTCGGGCAATTTCGTTTTTTGGGTTGGGGGTCAAATCCGGTAAATCTCCTCCAGGATGCGCCCTTGCTACTGAACAACAAAGAAGGATCAAATGTCCAAAAAGGATGAATATTAACAGACAAAATTCTATCTAGATTTTATATCGAATTTATGCCGAATTATGTCGAATATATCATGGTGAGTGATATGTTAAGTTCGTGGTTCTTTGTATAGGATGATACTTTTACAACTGACATCTACAATACTGACAGACTGATATGTTAAGTTCGTGGTTCTATGTATAGGATGATGCTTCTACAACTGACATCTACAATACTGACAGACTGATATGTTAAGTTCTTGGTTCCATGTATAGGATGATACTTTTACAACTGACATCTACAATACTGACAGACTGATATGTTAAGTCCGTGGTTCTATGTATAGGATGATACTTCTATAACTGACATCTACAATACTACTACTGCTACTACTAACAACTCACCGCAGCACCAAGCTGCCTGGGGCCAACACAGCTACGCACGCTCCTCCTCCATCCCAATCTATTTAAAGCCTCCCTTTCTACACCTGCCCACGAAGTTCCCATTTCCTTTAAATCTTTCTTTATGACGCCCTCCCATCCCAGACGAGGACGACCTGCTTTCCGTTTATCCCTAGACAGTTGGCCAAAAAGAAGAATCTTTGGCAGTCTGCCATTCTTCATTCGCAAAATATGTCGTAGCCACCTCAATCTATCTTTCATTATAACCCTAAAGAGCGGTATTCAGCCACATTTTTCGAATAGACTTTTGTTTGAAACATGGTTAGTCAACAGTATATCCAAAATAATCCTTAACCAATTTCTCTGGAAAACATCTAGCAAATCTTCATCCGCTTTTCGGAGCGCCCATCCTTCAGAGCTATATTTGACCACTGACATCACAGTAACTTCAAATATTCTAATTTTGGTTGGCAGACTTGTCATGCTATTCTTCCAAACTTTTTTCAACTGTGAAAAAACACCTTGAGCCTTGGCTATTCTACTATTAACATCTTCACTGCTGTCACTATTTTTACTAATAATACTACCAAAGTAAGTGAAGCTGTCAACCTGATCAATCTTTTATTAACCCAACGTCACCTTTTCATCTTCACTTATTCCTAGCCTTAGTGACTTAGTCTTCTTAACATAAATTTTCAAACTTATTCTAGCACCCTGAACTCGCAAAACCTCTAAATCTTCATTCATTTTACTCACACTTTCATCTAGGATGCTTAAATCATCAGCATAATCTAAGTCCAGGAGACTTTTTCCTCCCCATTTGATTGCATAGTCTCCCATTGCCTTTCTGTGCTTCTTAAGACAAAGTCCATCAAAATAATTCATATACAGGGTGATGGAACACAACCCTGCTTAACTCCTGAATTAATACAAAACCAACTGCTAACCTCAGAACCTACCTAAACCACAGCAGTGTTATTCTCGTACATAGCCCTAATTACTTTAATGTATTTTTCTGGTATACCATACAAGGATAAAACCTTTACTAAAGCTCTTCTATCAACAGAATCGAACGCTTGCTCATAATCTATAAAACTGAGGTCCAAAGGTGTTTGATCATCTACAATACTGGCAGACTGATATGTTAAATTCGTGGTTCTATGTATAGGATGATACTTTTACAACTGACATCTACAATACTGACAGACTGATATGTTAAGTTCGTGGTTCTATGTATAGGATGATGCTTCTACAACTGACATCTACAATACTGACAGACTGATATGTTAAGTTCTTGGTTCCATGTATAGAATAATACTTTTACAACTGACATCTACAGTACTGGCAGACTGATATGCTAATTTCGTGGTTCCATGTCTAGGATGATACTTCTACAACTGACATCTACAATGCTGGCGGACTGAAATGTTAAGTTCGTGGTTCCATGTATAGGATGATGCTTCTACAACTGACATCTACAATACTGATAGACTGATATGTTTAGCTCGTGGATCTATGTATAGGATGATACTTTTACAACTGACATCTACAATACTGGCAGACTGATATGTTTAGTTCGTGGTTATATGTATAGGATGATACTTCTACAACTGAAATCTACAATACTGACAGACTGAAATGTTAAGTTCGTGGTTCCATGTGTAGGATGATACTTTTACAACTGACATCTACAATACTGACAGACTGATATGTTAAGTTCGTGGTTCTATGTATAGGATGATGCTTTTACAACTGACATCTACAATACTGACAGACTGATGTGTTAAGTTCGTGGTTATATGTATAGGATGATACTTTTACAACTGACATCTACAATACTGACAGACTGATGTGTTAAGTTCTTGGTTCCATGTATAGGATGATACTTTTACAACTGACATCTACAATACTGACAGACTGATATGTTAAGTTCGTGGTTCTATGTATAGGATGATACTTTTACAACTGACATCTACAATACTGACAGACTGATGTGTTAAGTTTGTGGTTGTATGTAGTTCAAGTTCAAGTTCTTTATTAATCAATAAAATTTTTTTTTTTTGACAAAACTATCAAATTAATTACCCACATACCGGTATCTCCAGATACCGGAATAAAAAGATTGCTCTTCAACTCTCCGTACGGTAACAACAAACAAAATCCGCAAAAAATCAAAATAACCAAATAAATAAACTGACATGAGGAGCATCCACCCCAAAAAATAACTCAAATTAATAATTACTGATTAAGTAATTCATTAATCTAATTTTATTATTAACCAATGAATTATTCAAATCTATAAAACTATGAAATTTATTCCAATTATATATAATACTATGCCTTGGTGAAAAACGGGACCTTTCAGATTTTATTAAAGCCTGACGGACAACAAAACTGCCATGGGTCCAATATGCATGCAAAACCTGATTATCTCCTGAAAAAAATTATTATGCAAATAAAAATACTCAGGCAAAAGATCTTGAACATGTTTAATTATATAAAGAACAGAATGGAAAGAAGAGAAAAGATCCAGTGGAAAGATATTTAAAATTTGATACACGCTTTTTGTTGACGATTTACTAGGGTAAGAATACGGGCCAGGCAGGCAATTTTTCAATATATGGAGAACTTTATTTTTTTGCCTCTGAAGGGGAAGAATATGAGTTTTAAAAGTATTCAAAAAAATAATGGGACAGTAATTTATATATGAATGCGCTAGAGAATGATAAAGAGATTTCAGGGCAAAAAACGGCAGAACAAATTTCAGATGATTCATCATTCCAATATTTCTTGTCAGTTTCATTCAAAGATAAATTACATGGCTTTTAAATGATAAACTTGAATCCAGTATTATCCCGAGATATTTAATATCATCAACTCTTTCAATTTCAATGGGTAGGCCTTGAATATTAATCATCCTACTGTCCGGTGCTGTTTTCCCAGTACGAGAGAAGATGATGAATTTTGGCTTATTACAGTTAATAGTCAATTTATTTCTCAAAAACCATAAGATAAGCCTCGACAGTGCTGGTTCCAACCTAAGCTTCAAAGATCTAGAGTCGGGGCTGCTGACATTGCATGCCGTGTCATCCGTAAATAACATGCTAAGGTCAATATCATTGATGGTATTACTGATATCATTAAAATAGATAAGAAATAGCAGTGGACCCAAAATAGAGCCTTTTGGGACTCCAACTGACTGAGAGTGAGATACTGATGAGGAAGAAGTTTCACCTCCGTCTACATACTGATTTCGGTTTTTTTAGGTATGACATAACTAAATCATTAACTAGGCCTCTTATGCCGCAGTTATCAAGTTTAGTATGCAATATTTTTTGGGAAATCGTATCAAATGCCTTTTTAATGTCAAGAAAAGTTGTAGCAGGAATAACAAGTTTGTCGATGGCGTCATGAACAAGCTGAGTCATTGTTATAATAGCATGCTCAGTAAAGTGAGACTTCCGGAACCCAAATTGCATCGGACTAAAAAATTTTGATTTCATTAGAAAGCTGACTATACGGTTATATAGGCACTTTTCAAGCAACTTCTCAAATGTAGACAGGATCGCACTGCGCCGAGAGTTTGTTGGGTTCTTCGGGTCTCCTCCTTTATACTAAGAGATAATTCTTGCAGACTTGAAACAAGACGGAAATCTTCCGGTTTTAAAACAGAGGTTGAACATGGGAAAGCGGGTTTACAATATTTGGTGCTATACAGTTAATCAGATTAGTCGACGACCCATCGGTCCCTTCCGAAGATCCATTCTTTAAAAGGTTTGTTGTAAGTAAAAGTTCATCTGGGGTTACAGGATTAAGAAAAATGGAACAATTGTGAGACGGGGTTAGATATGATAGAAAGTCCTCTCCAGTTTCATTATCCAGATGACGGGCCAGGTTGTTTCCAGCAGCTGACATGGTTTTCTCACCAATTTTTGCAAAGTGCATATTTAATGCATTTATAACTTTCACTTTCCTTGTAGCCAGTTTAGCTCCAACCTCAGCTATTAATTCCTCATGAAGATCATGGGTCTTATGTTTTCCTAAGCACTTATTAATTATTTCCCATGTCTTCTTGGGGGACCCTTCTGCTTCAACAAATGCTTCGGCGAAGTAATGACTTTTTGCTGATCTTTAAATTTTTGTATCTGCGAAATTCAGCTAATTTAACTTCAGATGGATGCATTAAGTATGCCTTATATAACAGATTCTTATTTTTTATTGATACTAGCAATCCAGGAGATATCCAAGGTTTAATCGGCTTTATACTATTTCTTCTTGATATTTGACGGAGAGGGAAAGCATTATTGAAACAACGTTTAAACTGATTCACAAAACATTCAGCAGCAAAATCAGGGTCCGAAGATTCTAAACAAGAAGAAAAGTCACTTGAAGAAAGCAATACTTTAAGTTTACTTAAGGGGTTTTCATTAGGCATCCTCATATTTCTATTAGTAGGCCTATTAAACTCTGTAGTCAAGTGAAAGTTAGTCACACGCATCAAATGGCCTCAAAAATATTCAATAACCACGTCCCTAGACTTCAGTTCAAGATTGGTAAACAAATTATCAATAAAGGGAAGCAGAATCTTTCATTATTCCTCTTGGGAGTCTATAAGCTGGTAAGAGACCACCGGATAAGCAAACTGATAACAAATCAGCCCCGTCAGAAGATATTCCGAGGAAATTACCACTTGAATTATTAGAATTATATAAATCAATATTAAAGTCACCCATGAAAACCATTTTTGGATATTTTTTCGAGGCAATATGCACAAAATCATCAAGAAGTTCCATGAACTTTGAAGCAGGAGAACTTGGAGGCCGGTAAAAAACACAACACAAAATTTTCATACCATTTACATCTATTTTAACTGCCAAAAATTCAAACGCCATTTCAAGATATAGGTGATCAAATTCGCTCACCAGATCTGACTGAATTGTTGAATTATTAAAAAAAACCTACCCCTCCCTGTTTTTTATTAATCCGATTCTTATGAAAAAAAGTATAATAATCCTGTTTATTAATAAATGTCTTTGGCGAATCATTTAAAAATGTTTCACAAGAGGCAAAGACATCTATATTATGATGAGAAATAAATAGGGATATTTGATCAAAAATATTTAGTAACCCGCGACAGTTCAAAAATGCCATTCTAAAAGTAGAGCCTTTATTTAAAATTTGGGTGGGGAGTAGATATTTATTTTTTGGGATAGAATGAACCATCATATCAAAAACATCATCATTGCATAATTTCTCAAATATTTTAACTAAATCACGTGGGAGATCATCAAAATTAAGGCTTCTATCATCCATTTTCTCGATACTGGGTATACGTATTGACAAAAAGTGACTTACCGACCATACGGAGAGTGGCAGGAGACATAACTGTAACCAGAACTTCATCTGAAAGAGACACACATAAACAAAAAACTAGAAACTATATAACATGAAAACCTTAAATAAGAAAAAACAGGAATAGTGTGACGCAAAGTAAAGAATCTAAATATAACAGTTTTGATAACAAAAAAAAACAAAGTAAGGAAAAACCAAATAATACTCATTATGATACTTTTGTGAACGGGCCTCCGAAAATAAGATAATCATAATCCTCAAACAATCATAAATTATCAAATAACTTAACAACCAGACCACTAAACACAAAATAACAAAATACAAAATCATATAAATCTAAACTCAGATTACTACTATCCAATTCAGTTATTGATCAGCTCTCTCCCATATCACCGAACCATTTTTTTTTATCTCAAGCCTTACGTGGGTTCCTTTATTTTTAACCCGAGAAGCAACAATCATTCCAGACTCATTCCAGACTCTCTTGCTTTAGTGAGGAATCCTGTGCGTAAAGTGTTAAGTGCTGGAGGAAGGTCCGTGCAAATTCTTATTCCAGAGCCCTTCAGGTTAGATACGTTTTGCATAACTAAATACGCTTCAGCTTCATTCCTGATCCTATTTAGCACTGGATTAACTGCCAGTTTTCGTGTCTGACTTTGATTGCAGTGTCTAGTCATTATACTAACAGTTTTTCTACCTAAGCGCTAATATTTGTTAATTGACACAGATGACTCAATTTTTAAGGTATTCTTAAGTAGATCTTTCACGTGAGCTTCAAGGGATTGATTCGGATTAATATCTGTCGGTAAGCCGTGTATGATCAAGTTCGAACTTCTTTCTTTTACTTCAATTAGTAGCATTTGACGCTCGAGCAACGAGTTCTTCTGCTTTTGCTCTTCCAGTGACCTTTCTAATTCCGCTATTTTTCTATCTCTTTCTAAAGCCTCATTTTTTAACTACTGTATTTCAGAATACAAATTGTTAACTGCAGTTATTAAATCACCCTGCTTACTAAGTAGTCCGTCTAATTTTTCGTTTTGGAGCTCATTAGCTTGGTCGAACTTGACTTGGGATACTGGAATATTCATTATATAATGTGGCGGTATGCCCGAACTCAATTTTTTTTTTTTAAACATCTCTAAACGAGACTTACTCACAAGGGGGGTGATCGACTACCCCCCGAAAAATCCAAAAAATATGTTGTTGAAATAAAAAATTCTGTTGAATCAACCACAGTTCCGGTATCCAGTAATTGCGCAATTTTAATCCTTTCATTCACTCAAATGTTTTTCAATTAGGATAGCTATCTATTTCATATTCTGGTCTTCACAGTACGGGAGCTGATGCTTCTACAACTGACATCTACAATACTGGCAGACTGATATGTTAAGTTCGTGGTTGTATGTATAGGATGATACTTCTGCAACTGACAGACTGATGTGTTAATTTCGTGGTTCCATGTTTAGTATGATACTTTTACAACTGACATCTACAATACTGACGGACTGATATGTTAAATTCGTGGTTCTATGTATAGGATGATACTTTTACAACTGACATCTACAAGACTGACAGACTGAAATGTTAAGTTCGTGGTTCAATGTGTAGGATGACACTTCTACAACTGACATCTACAATGCTGGAAGACTGATATGTTTAGTTCGTGGTTCTATGTATAGGATGATACTTCTACAACTGAAATCTACAATACTGACAGACTGATATGTTAAGTTCTTGGTTCTATGTATAGGATGATACTTTTACAACTGACATCTACAACACTGACAGACTGATTTGTTACGTTCTTGGTTCCATGTGTAGGATGATACTTTTACAACTGACATCTACAATGCTGACAGACTGAAATGTTAAGTTCTTGGTTCGATGTATAGGATGATACTTTTACAACTGACATCTACAATACTGACAGACTAATATGTTATGTTCGTGGTTCTATGTATAGGATGATACTTTTACAACTGACATCTACAATACTGATAGACTGATATGTTTAGCTCATGGTTCCATGTTTAGTATGATACTTTTACAACTGACATCTACTATACTGACAGACTGATATGTTAAGTTCTTGGTTATATGTATAGGATTATACTTTTAAAAATGACATCTACAATACTGACAGACTGATATGTTAAATTCGTGTTTCTATGTATATGATAATACTTATACAACTGACATCTACAGTACTGACAGACATATATGTTAAGTTCGTGGTTCAATGTATATGATGATACTTCTACAACTGACATCTACAATACTGACAGACTTATATGTTAAGTTCGTGGTTCCATGTATAGGATGATAATTTTACAACTGTCATCTACAGTACTGACAGAGTTATATGTTTAATTCTTGGTTCTATGTATAGGATGATTCTTTTACAACTGACATCTGCAATACTGACAGACTGATGTGTTAAGTTCGTGGTTCAATGTGTAGGATGATAATTTTACTACTGACATCTACAAAGCAGACAGGCTGATATGTTCCATGTGTAGGATGATAATTTTACAACTGACATCTACAATGCTGACAGACTGATATGTTAAGTTCGTGGTTCTATGTATAGGATGATACTTTTACAACTGACATCTACAATACTGATAAACTTATATGTTAAGTTCATGGTTATATGTATAGTATGATGCTTCTACAACTGAAATCTACAATACTGACAGACTTAAATGTTTAGTTCGTGGTTCCAGGTGTAGGATGATAATTCTACAACTGACACATACAATGCTGACAGAGTGATATGTTTAGTTCGTGGTTCTATGTATAGGATGATGCTTTTACAACTGACATCTGCAATATTGACAGACTGATATGTTAAGTTCTTGGTTCCATGTATAGGATGATACTTTTACAACTGACATCTATAATACTGACAGCCCATCATAGTACTAGGCTGCTTGAGACCAACACAACTTTGTATACTCCTCCACCATCCTGCCCTGTTCATAGCTTCATTCTACTTTCTCCAGCTCCTTGTATAACTTATCGCTTCTTTTCTTTCTTTTCTTGTATTAACTTTCCTTATCACTTACTCGCATTCCTTTCGAAAGGTCCTTCTTTTATTTAGCCTGCCGTATTACCAATAAGTTGCCAAGAGGCAAATTTGTTCTTATTCTTAATTTTATTTTTAAAATTTCTTTTGTTATAACGCTAGTGGAGACATATATTGGGCTTTTCTGTCACAGTTTAACAACATCAATAAATTGAATTCTCTATTTTGTTTTTGCCTGTGTCACTATCAGGGGCATAGAGGGAGGAATTCCACCCCTCTAGAACTTGAATATTTTAAATTTCAATTTTAAAAAAATAAGGAAAAGTCAAAATTGTTTTGGTTAGTTTTTTATTTTTTTTTGGCCTGACCTAACCCTGTGGTGGGTAATTTCTTTTGTATCATTTACAGTATACCTCCAAATAGGATAGGAGCTCTGACAGGGATTGATTTGAAATATTTCTTTACTACCAAACTGGTAGCCTAAAAATGGACTTGTTTGGTGTCCGATCAGCTCCTTATTCTTCTGGTATACCAAGTATGCTCTAATATTGTCACCATAAACTTATAGTTGTTCTAGCTGACTGAAATTTAGCTGTTGAAGCCTTAAAAAAACCTTAGTTATTCAGCATAAATGGAAAACTATACTTGTGTAGATTTACTCTCAGTGTATTTCTCTTTTTTCCTCGCATGTTATTATATTTTATTACTGCTGGTTTTTTGTTGTTATTTTTTGTAAGTGCCTTTTCCTTTTATTCTCTTTTGTCCCCAATTTTTTTTTAGTACCTTTTCTTTTTAATTTCTTTTCCTCACATTTTATGCTATTTTTGTTTGATTTTGTGCTCTTTTTTGTGAGTAACTTTCTTTTTTTCGCTTTTTCCCTTCACTATCATATTTTTGGTTTGTTGTTATTGATACCTTTTCATTTTATTCGTTTTTTTCCTCTTTTTGTACTTTGTCATTGTATATGTTTTATTCGACAGGTTTCTAAATATGTGATATTGCTATTATAATGTAGCAGTCAATCACGTATGTAGTTTTTAGGCGTACATAGTTTTCCAATAAGTTGAGAATCAACAGTTCCCGGTTCAGAATATAAAAAAAATTTCCTTGATTGCTAATAGATTTGCTTGTTCCGTTTTCTTTTGAGAAAATGTAAGTTTGAACATGTCAAATTAAATTTGTATTTTCTATATCAATGATAATTGTGTTTGCCGTTTTCTATGCACATTTACTAATATACATGGGAAATGGTGCTGCGAATAATCAGCTGGCGCTGGATATTATTACTCTTGAAAGTGGAGTTGGATTATTATGTATACTTTCTTATTTCTAAAATTGCTTTATTGTAGAACGATGAGAGTGCTTCCTAAAGCTGATTATTAAAATAATTACATTATTATTACTAATTTCATTATCATTATGTAATAATATTGGTTAATGTTAAGACAAGTTTCGAGGAAAGATTGCATGGTAAAATTTATTAAAACATTTAATTGATTTCAAATAATTATTTATTTTCTTCAATTTTTAACTACCGCTTTATTGGCGTGCGATGAGAGCACTTTTCAAAGCTTTCCATTGTATCAGATTTGGCGCTGTGGCGGAACCTTCATCTTGAGTTTTTTGTACAGTATTCATCCGAATCCGTTAATTTTTTTTTAATCAAAATCAACTTGGTTGAAGTGAAAAAAAAACTTGAAAACTATGGCTAAATAGAGTAAAGCCAAGGCAGGTGGTCTCTGTGAGAGGCAAAGCTGGCATAACTGAGGGTTTAAGGGCGGCTAAATGGCTAAATAGCTATGCCATGGCATATTTAGCCATGGCTAAATAGAGTAAAGCCAAGGCAGGTGTTCTCTATGAGAGGCAAAGCTGGCATAACTGAGGGTTTAAGGGTGGGTAAAAGGCTAAATAGCTATGTCATGGCATATTTAGCCATGTTCCTAAATAACAAAACATGTTCCGGTCTCAATCCCATTAGGATGCCCTTCCACCTCCCCAAATCATGACATTGCTACAATTGATTATATTTTCCATATAATATATCTTTTTTGCTGTTTTCCTTGAGTTTTGAACACCCCCTTCTTCCTCTTGCCCACCCCGATGTCACCCTACCCTTGAAAAAAAAAATATTTAAAGTACGTGTGAGATTCCAATTCTTCTTTCCCTAATGGAATCTAAGGACTTTAATATTAATTTTCCTGAATTTCTAAAAATTTCTTTTTTAAGAGATAATGCGCGTACTTTTCAAGGCTTTTTATTTTATTGGCAGACGAAAAAATTAACTGGTAAATTATAGTAAAACTTTAAAATAAATATATTATAAGTTTTCAACGTGTTTTCACGTTTTTAGATAAGTGCTGATGAATGTCAAGGGCAATTGGATTTGGAAGAGGCACCTCGGGCATCTTTCCCAGCAGACAACAATATTGGAAGAACCTTCACGCCCCCTATTAGTAGCAGCCAGCACCAGCTCCAAATTGTTCAAAACCAATATAGACCTTCAAGGCCTGGTAGCAAGGTCAGTTTTATTTTTGTTATTTGATTGTTTTATTCATTGTTGTTGCTTTAGGAAAAATTACAAATAGATTAACATCGACCAATCGGTGCTACATTGAATTTTAGTTTAAATCATATTTTCTGTAATTAAATTATATTAACATTTTTGTTATTAAAACAATGCAGCGAATAGTAAAAAAAGAAAAGACAGGATTGGACATAATAGGTTAGGGGAAGCATATGCTTCCTAGATTCTTTTCACTCCCCTTCCCCCCTATATTGTGAAAAATACCTTTTTTGTGTATTTTTATTGGAAAAATTGAAAACAATGATAAATTTGCCCCCTCCCCTATATTTTTAAATATAATTTACCTCTCTCCCCCCCTTCTTAATTATTCGCCAATTGATGACGCTGAGCGATATTAGCGCCGTAGTAAGTGATATTTTTTCAGCGTTGTCAAAAAAAAAATTTGCTTATTACAATCAGTTATCTATGGAATATATATATGCAGTAAAAAAAATGTAGACATTATTATTTAATTATGCATGAGGAATTTGCATAACAGAATTGATTGCTTCATATTCCTTGTTGTTACCTTGTTTAGCAATGCTAAGAAATAATGAGAGGCGGTAAAATCTCATACTGGGCAAATCTACAAACTTTATATACTACAAATAATATTTTTTTTAGCTCAGCGCAATCTATTCTATTTATGTCCCTTTTTGGCAGATCTTGTTTTTTTATAATTATTGACCCATCTTGTTGCAAATCGTCTTTTATCATCCCTTTCATGTTTCTGCATAAGTTCCTGGAAAATCTAATTTAAAAAAAAGCACTTTTCTCAATTGCTCTGAATTATTTGTTTTCTGTGTTCCCTAAGATATATATTAAAGGAACTTACAAAACTAGTAAGGTGTCTAATTCTGTCTGTAGAGTTAATTGAAATCTTAGTCACCTTCAGGCTAAGCGCCTAGTTTTTGGAGCTGATATTACAGTGACATCGACCCCATTTTGGAATTATAAACCTCGAGAATTTTTTTTTGAATGCTTAAGAAATAAAAATTGGTAAAACGCCATTATTTACCGGTGTCTTCGCTTTATTTATTTAATTTTCTTTTTTATTCTATAATGTGTTTGTTATTGCGCTAATTTAGTAGTCTCAAGAGTTAAGCTAGATGATAGATGAGTTTCTTTGGTCTTAAAATTTTATTCCACTTTACCATCTCCCAGCTTCTATTCTCTGATGTTGAGAATGAACATTATTCCAACTTGTAGGAAAATAAGTTTTTAGAGTTGCAATTCTGTCAGAAAACCTTCTTTAGTTTGTTTTTGAACGCAAAATTTTTTGTTTAGCTTGCAGGATGTATTTGTTCAAGAATTTAAAACGGGTGTTTGGATCACTGAAACTATAACAGTTAACATTAAATTTCGCATATTAAATTTTAAGTCGACTGGTCAGTGGAAAGCCCTATATGTATTCGTTGAATGACTGCTAACCAAGAACGATTTATATGTTAAATAAATGTATGTAATTTAAGTCTTTGTGCTTTAAAGGTGATCAAATAGGGGGGGGGGGTCAGTTCTGCTCATAAAAATCCTTTCGCCCCCCGTGCATGCGTGGCAAATGATTTCTGGATGTTTTTTTTTCGCAGCCTCTATGAAGAACTGAATTGTGAACTGAAGAAATGCAAAAAAAAAAAGTTTTTTATTAATTTTATTTCAGTTTACCCCTCTTTCCTCTTTAGTGCGTTTAATGTATGGAAACATCCGAGATGATCTCTTGGTCCATCATTCCTTAGAAATTCCTGCTAGAATTTTTTTAGAGCTACTGGTGGTTCATTTGTTATGACATCCTGTGCTATACTTACATCTTTCAAATAAATTAGCTGTTATATTATACCCATTTGTATGATAGATATTTTGGGCTTGGCCACTTTTGAAAGAAATATTCTAAACAAAGAATAGTAGTACCGTTAAATTCATTATTTTCTGTTATTTCCAATTATCATCCTCGCTTTTCTGACAATATACCCAATCCTCTTCCCTGATAGTCCCATTTGTACCCCTAATTGTTTATTTTTCTGTTGTTTAAATCTAGTAATTCATTATAACTTCTTAGTTTCCTGTTTTTCTGCAGTCTCGACTTGATAAAATTTATTTTTGGGCAACTGAGAACAATAGAACTCTGAATATAAATATTACGGTAAAGGCCATTTTAATATGCCTACAACAACGGTGGAAAATATGATAATTTGATTAATAGAAACATGCTTCATATTATAAAGTTAGAGTTCCGTCCTTCTATTGTTTTTTTTTTCATTTTTGTACATATTGTATCTGCCACCGCCAGGTGGATAGAGTGTATCAAAATCAAATACAATATTTGGAAAGAACAAAAAAAAAAAAGTAATCTAATCGTGCTATTTTTATTTTACTAATATGTTTCCTTCAGAAGTGACTAACTATTAAATGTTTTACCTTTTTTCAGGAGTCAATCAGCATAAAGGATATAATGCATGGAGTAATAGAGCGTAGTATAAAGCGGAATGATTTACTACCCTCCCGAATTACCCGCCCCATGTCAACACAAGTTGAGCCAACAATTACATCTATATTGAAGGACAATCAGAGTTTTGTGAACCAAAGACCGGAAGCCAGGTATGCTATAACTTTAACATTGAGAAAGACAAACCTCAACATTTGTTGCTTCTCATTTGAATATGAAATATTTCACTAAGAGTAAGGAGTATTTAAAGTTCATGGAATCTTTCCCTTTAAAGGCACCGCAAAAGTGACTTCTCATATGAATATAAAATATATCGCTAATAGTAAGGAGTACTTGAAGTTCGTGGAATTTTCTTCTTTAAAGGCACCGTAAAAGTGGCTTCTCATTTGAGTATGAAATATTTTGCTAAGTGTAAGGAGTATTTAAAGTTCATGGAATTTAGGCACCGCAAAAGTGGCTTCTCATTTGAATATGAAATATTTCGCTAAGTGTAAGGTGTATTTAAATTTCATGGAATTTTTCCCTTTTAAGGCACCGCAAAACTGGCTTCTCATATGAATATGAAATATTTCGCTTAGAGTAAGGAGAAATTAAAGTTCATGAAATTTTGCCCTTTAAAGGCACTGCAAAAGTGGCTCCTCATTTGAATATGAAATATTTCCCTAAGAGTAAGGAGTATTTAAAGTTCATGGAATTTTTCTCTTTAAAGGCACCGTAAAAGTGGCTTCTCATTTGAATATGAAATATTTCGCTAAGTGTAAGGAGTAATTAAGTTCATGGAATTGTTCCCTTTAAAGGAACCGCAAAAGTGGCTTCTCATATGAGTATGAAATATTTCGCTTAGAGTAAGGAGTACTTAAAGTTCATTGAATTTTTATCTTAAAAGGCACCGTAAAAGTTGCTTGTCATTTGAATTTGAAATATTTCGGTTAGAGTAAGGATTACTTAAAGTTCATGGAATTTTTCTCTTTAAAGGCACCGCAAAAGTGGCTTCTCATTTGAATATGAAATATTTCGCTAAGTGTAAGGAGTAATTAAGTTCATGGAATTGTTCACTTTAAAGACACCGCAAAAGTGGCTTCTCATTTGAATATTAAATATTTCGCTAAGAGTAAGGAGTAATTAAAGTTCATGGAATTTTTTCCTTTAAAGGCACCGCAAAAGTGGTTTCTCATTTGAATATGAAATATTTCGCTAAGAGTAAGGAGGAATAAAAGTTCATGGAATTTTTCCCTTTAAAGGCACCGCAAAAGTGACTTCTCATATGAATATAAAATATTTCGCTAAGAGTAAGGAGTACTTAAAGTTCGTGGAATTTTCTTCTTTAAAGGCACCGTAAAAGTGGCTTCTCATTTGAATATGAAATGTTTTGCTAAGTGTAAGGAGTATTTAAAGTTCATGGAATTTAAGCACCGCAAAAGTGGCTTCTCATTTGAATATGAAATATTTCGCTAAGTGTAAGGAGTATTTAAATTTCATGGAATTTTTCCCTTTTAAGGCACCGCAAAACTGGCTTCTCATATGAATATGAAATATTTCGCTTAGAGTAAGGAGTAATTAAAGTTCATGAAATTTTGCCCTTTAAAGGCACTGCAAAAGTGGCTCCTCATTTGAATATGAAATATTTCCCTAAGAGTAAGGAGTATTTAAAGTTCATGGAATTTTTCTCTTTAAAGGCACCGTAAAAGTGGCTTCTCATTTGAATATGAAATATTTCGCTTAGTGTAAGGAGTAATTAAGTTCATGGAATTATTCCCTTTAAAGGAACCGCAAAAGTGGCTTCTCATATGAGTATGAAATATTTCGCTTAGAGTAGGCCTAAGGAGTACTTAAAGTTCATGGAATTTTGCTCTTAAAAGGCACCGTAAAAGTGGCTTGTCATTTGAATATGAAATATTTCGCTTAGAGTAAGGAGTACTTAAAGTTCATGGAATTTTTCTCTTTAAAGGCACCGCAAAAGTGGCTTCTCATTTGAATATGAAATATTTCGCTAAGTGTAAGGAGTAATTAAGTTCATGGAATTGTTCACTTTAAAGACACCGCAAAAGTGGCTTCTCATTTGAATATGAAATATTTCGCTAAGAGTAAGGAGTAATTAAAGTTCATGGAATTTTTTCCTTTAAAGGCACCGCAAAAGTGGCTTCTCATTTGAATATGAAATATTTCGCTAAGTGTAAGGAGTAATTAAGTTCATGTAATTGTTCACTTTAAAGGAACCGCAAAAGTGGCTTCTCATATGATTATGAAATATTTCGCTTAGAGTAAGGAGTAATTAAAGTTCATGGAATTTTTCTCTTAAAAGGCACCGTAAAAGTGGCTTGTCATTTGAATATGAAATATTTCGCTTAGAGTAAGGAGTACTTAAAGTTCATGGAATTTTTCTCTTTAAAGGCACCGCAAAAGTGGCTTCTCATTTGAATATGAAATATTTCGCTAAGTGTAAGGAGTAATTAAGTTCATGGAATTTTTTCCTTTAAAGGCACCGCAAAAGTGGCTTCTCATTTGAATATGAAATATTTCGCTAAGAGTAAGGAGTAATTAAAGTTCATGGAATTTTTTCCTTTAAAGGCACCGCAAAAGTGGCTTCTCATTTGAATATGAAATATTTCGCTAAGTGTAAGGAGTAATTAAGTTCATGGAATTGTTCCCTTTAAAGGAACCGCAAAAGTGGCTTCTCATATGAGTATGAAATATTTCGCTTAGAGTAAGGAGTACTTAAAGTTCATGGAATTTTGCTCTTAAAAGGCACCGTAAAAGTGGCTTGTCATTTGAATATGAAATATTTCGCTTAGAGTAAGGAGTATTTAAAGTTCATGGAATTTTTCTCTTTAAAGGCACCGCAAAAGTGGCTTCTCATTTGAATATGAAATATTTCGCTAAGTGTAAGGAGTAATTAAGTTAAAGGAATTGTTCCCTTTAAAGGAACCGCAAAAGTGGCTTCTCATATGAGTATGAAATATTTCGCTTAGAGTAAGGAGTACTTAAAGTTCATGGAATTTTGCTCTTAAAAGGCACCGAAAAAGTGGCTTGTCATTTGAATATGAAATATTTCGGTTAGAGTAAGGAGTACTTAAAGTTCATGGAATTTTTCTCTTTAAAGGCACCGCAAAAGTGGCTTCTCATTTGAATATGAAATATTTCGCTAAGTTTAAGGAGTAATTAAGTTCATGGAATTGTTCACTTTAACGACACCGCAAAAGTGGCTTCTCATTTGAATATTAAATATTTCGCTAAGAGTAAGGAGTAATTAAAGTTCATGGAATTTTTTCCTTTAAAGGCACCGCAAAAGTGGTTTCTCATTTGAATATGAAATATTTCGCTAAGAGTAAGGAGGAATTAAAGTTTATGGAATCTTTCCCTTTAAAGGCACCGCAAAAGTGACTTCTCATATGAATATAAAATATTTCGCTAAGAGTAAGGAGTACTTAAAGTTCGTGGAATTTTCTTCTTTAAAGGCACCGTAAAAGTGGCTTCTCATTTGAATATGAAATGTTTTGCTAAGTGTAAGGAGTATTTAAAGTTCATGGAATTTAAGCACCGCAAAAGTGGCTTCTCATTTGAATATGAAATATTTCGCTAACTGTAAGGAGTATTTAAATTTCATGGAATTGTTCCCTTTTAAGGCACCGCAAAACTGGCTTCTCATATGAATATGAAATATTTCGCTTAGAGTAAGGAGTAATTAAAGTTCATGAAATTTTGCCCTTTAAAGGCACTGCAAAAGTGGCTCCTCATTTGAATATGAAATATTTCCCTAAGAGTAAGGAGTAATTAAAGTTCATGGAATTTTTCTCTTTAAAGGCACCGTAAAAGTGGCTTGTCATTTGAATATGAAATATTTCGCTTAGTGTAAGGAGTAATTAAGTTCATGGAATTGTTCCCTTTAAAGGAACCGCAAAAGTGGCTTCTCATATGAGTATGAAATATTTCGCTAAGAGTAAGGAGTACTTAAAGTTCATGGAATTTTGCACTTAAAAGGCACCGTAAAAGTGGCTTGTCAATTGAATATGAAATATTTCGCTTAGAGTAAGGAGTACTTAAAGTTCATGGAATTTTTCACTTTAAAGGCACCGCAAAAGTGGCTTCTCATTTGAATATGAAATATTTCGCTAAGTGTAAGGAGTAATTAAGTTCATGGAATTGTTCACTTTAACGTCACCGCAAAAGTGGCTTCTCATTTGAATATTAAATATTTCGCTCAGAGTAAGGAGTAATTAAAGTTCATGGAATTTTTTCCTTTAAAGGCACCGCAAAAGTGGCTTCTCATTTGAATATGAAATATTTCGCTAAGTGTAAGGAGTAATTAAGTTCATGGAATTGTTCCTTTTAAAGGCACCGCAAAAGTCGCTTCTCATTTGAATATGAAATATTTCGTTAAGAGTAAGGAGTAATTAATGTTCATCGAATTTTTTTCTTCAAAGGCACCGCAAAAGTGGCTTTACTTTGCCTAAGGACGCCTATTACAATGGTTTATATAAAAATCCGTAACTGATTTATCGTTGGTTTTGATTGGTGGATTATTTTTAGCTGACCAGTAATACATACCCTACTGAATTTTACATTTTTATCTTGGGTTGCTTATGTTATAAAACTGAAGGGTGAAACAGCTATAACAATAAAAAAGTAGGAATTGCTGATTTCCAATCAGGGTGTCCCAGCTTGCTTTGTTTTTACATTCTTTTTTTTTTCTTAAAAAAAAATCATTTTTATTCGAGGGGTGGAGAGGTGGCGTTTAAGTTGTTTTATTATTATTATTTTTTTGACGAGAGATTTTCTTTTTACACGCATTTTTACGTCCAATTTACGAGTCAAATGAATATTTTGTCTGGGGTGGGCTGGGGTTAAACCGAATACCCCCCTTTTTACAATCAAGTATATTTACTGCTTTTGTTAGTGCTTATGTTTTTCTTCTTGTGTAACTTGGGAGAAAAGCTGGCATTTTGGCTCAAGTAATCGAGCCAATATTTGAATTGTCTTATTGGTTTGATTTAGAAAATATAGAAGATAATAATAATATAATAATTTTACAACTTAAAGGGTCTTATGAACCAACAAATGTGGAGATGCTACTAAATAAAATTGGATTTAAAAAATATTATGAAAAGCATGAACTTACTGATTGCACCCAAGCCAGTTTTTTTTTTTTTTTTTTTTTTTTTTTTTTTTTTTTTTTTACATCATTTCTTTTCGGGATTGTGCAGGGGTGGATCCAGGATTTTTTTTGAAGGGGGGGGGTGCAAAATAGGTTGATACGATAAGAAAATTTAGGGGGGGGCGCAAAATAGGTTGATCCGATAAACTTGCGTTAGGAACGAGTTTAATTAACGGAAGTTAGTTAAGTAAATTACACTACTTTAGACTACGCTAGAGGGGTTGGGGCGCCCCTCGCCCCCCTCTGGATCTGCTACTGGGGGTGTGTGTACCAAAAGAATTGTTGTTCTGGAGGGGTGGTGCATTTACAATTTTTTGTACCTGCATTTTCAAGATTAGTTTAATATGCTTTAGTTTTTTTTGGGCGAGGAAGTTTTTTACTCGCATTATTACGACCAATTTACAAGTCGAATAAATTTTCGTCAGAGTGAGGTCTGAACCCGGCACTTCCGCTCCCTTTTTTGCGATTTAGTTTTCTTACTGTTTTTGTTAGCGTTTGTGTTTCCTTCTTGTATAATTTGCAAGGAAAGCTGGTTGCTTTGCTCAAGCAATCTAGCCTTTAATTGAATAACTTATTGGGTTGATAAATAAATAGAAACATTCTAAAAACCTAAGAGATAGTATTTTATTATATTATTATATAAGTATTTTATTATATTATAATAAAGTGTTTTATTAGATAGTATTTTAACAACTAACAAATGTGAACATGCTGCTGGGTAAAATTATACAAAAAAAAACTTCAAAATAAAAAAGAAAGAAAATAACTGCGATTTAGATTACTTTCTGTCTCGACAGATTCTTCGGCTATAATGTTTCCAAAGGAGCATACTTTTCCAAAGAATGTCCTTAGAAGTACTGCGAGAAAGACTGAATTTAGCCATTATACAATTTAGAACATGAATTATGATTTTAAAAAATGAGCAGAAAGTTTGAAAAATTGAGATTCAATGCCCAATGGGTATTATGATTTCTTGCAGCGATGTAAAAAAAGGGGGAGGTTACGTAAAAATGCCGAGAGCTTTGACTCATATGACAGTGTTTTCATGGGTTGTGATTCTGGGATCAATTATTTGAATTTTTAGCTTAAAATTAATCTGCCCCCCTCCATACATGCAAGTATTATGTAAATGTGAAAGCGAATTGCTATCTTAGCATATAAGCAATTTCCAAAAAATAATAAAGACAAATTGCTGTGATTTTTACCAAAAAATGTATTTTTTAAGTTACATTTTATTTACATTTTGTACATAGTTATTATACATCACCGATTCAGTGTTTCCATGTGAATTACGGAATTCTATATCAGTATGTGTTTTAGTGTATTATTTAAGTGTGGAATTTGGTGTTAGCTATTCAGCCCGTTTAGTTACAGCCCGCTTCCCTCTTTCGAAAAGTCGGCTGTGGAAAATCGAAAAACGTTATGTGACATATCAGTCAAAATAAGTTATTTCTTGACTATACTAAAATCAGGAACTTCTGATCAATGGGTTTTATCAAAATGCGCGTATCCCCTTTCCTTCTCGAGATATTCTCAGTTTTATAATCCACTCAATATCACGTTGTAACCAAATTTCGACCAGTTTTGCAAACCAAAAAGCGTTAAGTGTACGATTCTTCCACAGCCACGAAAATTGTCACATTAGGCCCACCATAAGATGACCAGAAAGGCATGATTGGAACTGGAGAGACATGGAGGCATATTTTCCAAAACATTTTGTTGCTTCTCCTAAACATTTTGGAAAATGTCACTTAACGCCTTTTGTATTTCCACAGCCGAAATATCTATGCAATATAGTTGAGCCTTTGAAATGAAAATAGCTACATGTTTTCTGGTAGGTATTGCGGCTCTTCGTGCGCAGAGTAGGGAATCTAGGGGGCCTCTGGAGGATTCTAACAAACATGAATTTTCTGCTTTTTCACTTCCTTCCATGGAGGCAAGTTTTTAATTTTCTAGTTGGGGCCGAGTTGCATTCTTTTTCACCTTAATCAGATTCATATGTAATACGTAAAAAAGAATGATTTCTGCTGACCGCTTTTAGGGAGGGAGGCGGGCAGGTTACGTCATAGTGAAAGCCGTAATTGCTTAGCACTTTCCACTCCAAGTTGATTTCTATACTCTGTTATCCTCCTCCCTCCTTTCAAAAAAAGTTCATGTATCAGTTTAAAGGATAACAGAAAAAAAAATTATTTTCACGGATTTTCGGTGCATTTTTTGTAATTTTTCTTAGATTTAAACAAAATTGCCGATTATTCCATTCAGTGATTTCTTTTATATGGGTGATAGCTTACGGTCTATTTTGCTATACAGGGCTGAGGATATAGACCATTTCTATTTTTTGGTGATATCTTTGAAAATAAAGCTCAGGGATTTTCGAGCTGTAGGCCTACCATTTTTTCAGTTTTGAGTCAACATGACTCAAAAATAACTCGTGAATCTAAGTTCAAGTCAACATGACTCTTAAATCAAAATGTCACACACCAAGTCTGCACAAGAGAACAACAATAGGAACAGTATTCAACAGGGGCAATTTATTAGTTTCATGGAAAATTCCAAGTGCCCTCTCGTATAGTCTCAAGCAAGAACGGGTTTTCATATGCTCTGATTTCCGCCAGAGCATATGGTGTATATGAAGTGATTAAACTCGAAACATCGATAGTCTAATAGGCATCCAGCAAGATTAGATTGATTAGCAAAACCACAGTGAAATTGCTTTCTAATCTTGAGATACAAACATGAAAGAAAATACTAAATAAGTAAAAAAAAAAAAATACTTGTGCTTGCAGAAGGACCAGGCGTTTTTCTGCCTCAACTGACACCCGAAATTCACATGTGTAAGAAGTTGTTAAATATAAAAGTGTGATAGGCACACTGCCACGTCGTCAATCTAATCAATTGCCAAATTATCGTTGTGAGTTTAATTTTGATTGATCCGAAAATTATTAAACTGCTAAATTATTTGTAATTTTTTATCATGAGCATGAAGAAAAACTGCTGGTTTCGTTAAAAAAAAAAAATCGTAAGTGTCCTTTTGTGTGGTCCAAGTAATGTCAATGGAACCAAGTAATGTCACTGCGTGAACTGCAACTAATATGTCTGATTGAACGAGAAATTGTTGAAGGTTTTAGAAAGTTTGTGTGAAAAGGAAATCCTTTGAATGCCAATCGAATAAAGAATAGTGACAGTGACTTTTTAATAGTGCATAAACATGACGTCTTTTGTTTGTTATAAAACAAAGTTTTACCCATCCAATTTTTTTTTTTTTTTTTTTTTTTTTTTTTTTTTTTGCCAAATGAAAACATTTTCTTTCTCGGCGACATGAAATCTGGCTACCGAAATAAAACTTAGAATTTAGTTTTGTGGGCGATTTTCCCCCTTTGCTAGCGAAGCCGGCATAGCGAAGATAATTGTTTTCCTGCTCAGTTAAAAGTAGAAAAAAATATGTCTTTCTTTTTTTCTCCCCTGCTGTTAATTCTAATAAATATATCGAGGAAAACAGAAGACTTTTATAGGTTGAATAGTATCAAATTCAATGCGTCGTAAAAGAGCCAAGGCACACTTCAGACACGCTTCCTAATCAGTCTTTAATTGTAACTCCTTATTAATCAGATTGTAATTAAAAATTTTTATTTGGAAAAGTTTTCCGTGTTTTGTTATTTGTGTAATCCTTGTTTTCTAAATTAGTTTAGAAATTAATATGTTATTATTCTTTGTATTATATACTTTTATTTATTTACTTTTTATTTAATTATTTATTCTTATTGTCTGCTGTTCACATTTATCATAGTTATATTATCGTTTACTATTAATCTTATTTACTTTATATTATTCTTTATTTTATACTCTATGACCATATACCCTATAACCATGAAGATTTATTGTTTTTTGTTTTTAGGTCATCTTTGACGTCAGATCAGGTACGGATTTCTTCCCCACAATTCCCTCCACAAACAGGAGATTGGCAGCATCCTCATATCCCCTCTCAGCGAGATGTCTACCCCCGTGAGCCTGTGCACAGAGAGCAGCATTTTATTCCTCCTCGAGATGAAAAACGACCCCTAGACTCTCGGAAGCCTATTTTCCCTAACCAACCCCTACCTAGAGAGGGAATCAACATTGTAGTGACTGAGTGCAAAGATGATGAACAGAGTGAAACACTTGATTTAAGTATTAAACGTGATCGAGATTCTATTACTGCGCGACCTCAAGTACAATCAAAGCCAGTTAGTGTTCCGTCTAGAGGCGCTGTTAATTTTGTGCGCCAACCAATGCCATTGGTACGTGATCAGGAACCAATTCACGAAAAAGCACTCTCTTTTAATAGTGGCTCAATTACGCAAGGTACCCCTGTAAGTGTGGACAAGTCAAGAAAAAATGTTGTAAATACTAGTAAAGAAATGCCATTACAAACTGTAGTATTTGACCATAGAACTGGGCAATATGTCTACCTGACTGAGCGTGACCGATTTCTTGTTGCCCCCCAACCAAGGGAGCAAAGAAAGCCATCCCCTGGACGTAGTATGACCGAGCATAGTAAAGGGAGTAGTAGAGAAAGTATGCTCTATAATGATTATATACTAAGTCAGCAAATGATTCGTAAAGAAAGGGAGCTTCCTCGTCACAGTTCACTACTAAGTACCGAGCATGTTTATTTAGATGGTGCTGCTCAGCAGACCTTGATGCAGTCTCATGAACGAAAACCTGAGCATTATCCTCCAGGCTACCCTCCTGTCAGTCATTATTCCCACCCTACTGCCGGAAGTAAAAATATCCATCATAGGCAAGGGGTTATACAGCATACTCCATCTGGACCCATGCGGTTCCCTCAGTCACAGATACCCAAATCAGGAGCTAATTCTTCAATGCAACTGGATTTTTCTTCATTTGTGGATGTAATAGCTTCCCAGCCCAGTTTGCCTGTCCCAGATAAAAAGGAAAAAGAGAGACCTGCACCATTAACAAATCCTGTACCAGCTCACAGAGTCAAATCCACAAACGGGGAGATTGAGAAAGAAAGGCACTGGCCTGCCCACGAACGAGAGCCTCAAAGGCTAGTTGACGACAAAGACCATCAAGTCACTGCTGCATCTCTAATAGACGCAATAGTCACTCATCAAATGGTGAGTGGTATATCTCGAGGTGAAAAATTGGAAGGAGAAAGACTTGATAGAATGTTCCAGCGCTATTCGAAGGAATCAAAAGCTCAAGAGAGCTATAGAGCCGGTGTTCATGAAGTGGCTTCGAAACCTATCACTCTTGGTGAACATATCGATTCTATTATTACAAAAGACTTTGCACGACCTGGGTTTGAGTCGGAACAATCATACCACGCTTATGTGTCAGGGGCCTGGCGAGAACGAGACCCTCGTACTGATCCTAGAAATTCTGTGCCGCAGCATACAGAAAAAGATATAAAGCCTGGGCACCTGAGTGGGCTTCGAGCTCCAGCGCCAATATCACGTGCTAGTCCTAGTGAAGTTCCCAGTGGATCTAGACCCCATCCTCAGATACCTGAGAGGCATCTTATTCCTGATAGACATGCTCAGATCCCTGATAGACATTTACAATTGCCAGATAGACATCCAACCATTAACGAAAGACATTTGCAAATTGAACGTCACCCTCACCTTTCTGAAAGATCCATTCAACTTGAAAGACATTATCCAGAGAGGCATGGTTTACAAGACCAGCGCCACTCTTTACAGGACAGACACCATCTTGGTCCTGAAAGACATTCCCAAATGCAAGAGAGGCACACTCAATTAATCGAAAGGCATCCTCAACTCTCTGAAAGACATCACCTCATGATGCGGCCAGCAACGCCACAGGGATACCATCTGGCACGAGAAAGGATAGTACAAGAACAGATAAAAGAAAGCTGGCAGGCCCAGAGACGACCTCTTGAAAAATCATCCCCGCAAGTATTTGATTACGTAAAGAATAAAATTGCTGAAGTAATGAGGACATCTGAAGATGTTTCAAGTGACAATCAAGACAAAAATGAAAATCGCCCTTCCCAAGCTCCGAGTCCCTCAAAACGTCCTCGTTTAGAAGAAGACAAAGCAAGGCAAAGTCCATTCCAAAGAGTAGAGCAAACTTATGCATCGAAAAGTCGTCCTAGTCCCAATGCTCAGAATCCACCATCTCCTTATCAGTCAGTCCCCAACTATCCCTATTCTTATGGTGTAATGGCAGTACGGCATTCTAATCCTTCTCAAAGTCCATCCGCCGTAAATCCTGCTCATCGTTCGCAGCCCCCGAGTCCAGCCCCTGGGCCGCCAGTAAGTGTCCATGGGTCTATGCCTTCTAGTGTTGCACCAACAACCCCTAGCCCACACAATAGGCAGGGAAATGTGAACGCTTCTAGTAGTGCACAGAAAGAACCAGCCCCAATTTTATCTGCTCAATACGAGCCCCTCTCTGATGAAGACTAAGTGATAGGCTATTTAACCGTTAGTGATCCTTTTGGGAGTTTTTATTGGATGGCCTTGTTGGCTATAATCCTTGTAGAACATTCCTTTGTTTAAAAATTTCATTTGTTCTGACACTTTAATTTTTTAATCAGTTTTTATTATTTTAATTTTACTGTTCTGTTGCGTTTTGGACATAGCTGTTAAGGTGTTGGTTTGAAATGAATATATTGTTCTGTAAATATACGCATGTATATGTATGTAATAAAAGCTGATTTTTGGATGTTTTTTTTCATCCATAGCTCAATTTTTGTGGGTTTTTTCTTATTTTTTAAGGCAGGAAAGTGTTTCACTTTAATATATAATGAATGTGATAAGCATATTAAAATTTATGTTTATATGTAAAGTGCATGGAGCAGCTTGTTGTCTGTCGAAAAAATTGGCTTTTTGCCAGATGTAAAAAAAAATGACAATGAGTCAATCATTACTGTTAAGCATTGTATAGCAAATGGGATGTGTAATAAAAATTTTAACTGACGTATTCTTCTTTTGTCTTCTGGTTTAAGATACTGATAGCTCAGAGGGTGCCTATTTAATCCCACAAAAATATTGTAGTAATGCGTTTGGAATACCGCTGCATAAAGACTTACTCAAAGTTTGACCCCTCCCCCCTCCTATTAGTTCGAGCTTCTCTAAAGCGGTATCATTGTTACGCCTCTTATAAGAGGGAGAATGGAACATCAATTTATAACACTGAAGTTTTACTAAAACCCGAGAGTTCAAAGCCTGTGTCAGAACTAAGTTGAAAAGGCTTAAATTAGGTAAAGTTTAGATCTTTGTTTTAATTAATCGAGATTTTAGTAAATTTATAAAAAAAGAAAAATGTAAAGTATAGGTATAAGTTAGGTTTGATCTTTGCACAAATTTGGTTGATTCAGAAAATACTTGCCTGTATCTGAATCAAGACCTATATGGGTATAATGGTTGGGGCGTAATTTGCTATGGGGCAGGGGGAGCAACTGCACCCTAACCATACTCCCCCCCCCCTTGCTGAAATTTAGCGTTTTCAAAAATTGTGTAAAAACTAAGATAGGTCTACATAATTCAAACATCCACAGAAACTGATCTGTTTTCTTTAGTATACCTTTGCCTTTATGATACTATATTACTCATTTTTCACTTCACTTGAAAAAAATCAGCTCCAACTTTACCACCACAACCCCCCCCCCCCCCGGATTTGACGAAAGGTCACTGTATAATGGGTATAATTTTGGTTTATTCAGAAAACTGTATCTGGATCAAGACTGATATAGGTATAATCGGTATAATGAATACAATTTAGTTCATTTAGAGTACTTAATCTGGATAAAGACTGATGCCGGTGTAATCTGCAGCATCCTCATATCCACTCAGAGTGAGGTGTTTATCCTCTTGAACCTCTGCATAGAGAGCAGAAGTAATTTGTTCCTCCTCAAGATGAAAAACGACCCTTGAACTCTTGGAAGCCCATGTTCCCTAACCAGCTTTACCTAGAGAGAGAATCAATATTGTCGTGAGTGAGTGCAAAGACAGAGTGAAACACTTGATTTGAGTACTAAACGTGGCCAAAGTGATTTTATTGCTCAAATACTATCAGTAGCATCGAAATTATACTAACATTTTTGCATTCAAGACGTGCTCCAAAATTAAATTAAAAAGGTGTGATCAGCTGAAGTAAAAGCTCGACCTTTGCTTAAGTTATCAAGAAATTTAAGTTAAACTATTGCCAATAAAAAGGAATTTGAAGTTAAACTTTAAGTTATGAAGTTGTGCTTACTCCTAGCACAAATTTTGATGTTCATAAAATAATTTTCAATATGCTGGATTAAAGATCATCTGTTTCCTAAAAAAAAAGTAAAGGACCAAGAGTATAGATAAAACTTTTCTTCTTGTCGCCTTCACTGTTCCTAGGTCTATCCACGCCTGAAAAGCACGATTGTCTAAGATTTTTCTTTTGGTTGTTTCAAAATTATACAGTTTTTAGGGCATTATCACATTTTCGCCAGTGTTGCCGCATATAACGTTGAAAACGGATTATCAACACTAATTAGTTGAATTTGACAACACTTATAGTGTTAAAAATTCAAATATTAACAATATGTTGATACCCAGACAGCTACACCAGACAAAGGAAAGCTGCACTTTCAAATGGTGTCATATATTTTTGGCCGATTTTTCACCTTTTCTCCTTTTTTTTTTTTAATTCGACGCCCACTATTAAAAAAAACTACGTTACTGCATTTATAACTTATTTATTATTACTTAACCTCCCGATCTTTCGCAATTTTTTTAGATATATGTGACAGGGGTCTTGAGGGACCCCTCAAGAAGCAAAATCTTGAGGGGGGCAGTGTGACAAGGGCGCCAATGATTAAAATCTTGGGGTTGGGGGCAATGTGATAAAGGTGCCAATAATTGAACGAATTGACAAGTGTATTCTAAATGAGGGTGAAAGAAAGGGAAAGGGCACTACAAAAATCTTGGGTGGGGCAGCCCCCCTAACATAGCTACGCATGCTCCTTCATCCAAACGTATTCAAAGCCTCCATCTTTTCACCCGCCAAAGAAGTCCCCATTTCCCTTAAATCTTTCTTTACGACATTCCCCCTTGAATAAGTTAATTAAATTCCTTAAACTATTTATTATTTTGTTAAATACTTGTCAAAAGTCATAAAAATTGGAAATCTTATTTTTAATTTCACATGGAATTTTCATGATTTCTTTTTTTTTTGTAATTTACGATACATCGTTCAAAACTTGCAAATTACAAAATCTTTGCCAAAATTTGCTTTTGTAGATCTCTAACATTAGTTAATAAATGTAATTATGTTAAAAACCTTTTAATTACCTCCTCCATTCCTAGTAATAAATTTCAAGTTTCTTGAACATATTCATTTAGCCAAAAAAGTTATATCTGCTATTCCGTAACTTGAAAATCTAAACTGACGCATAATTGGACAGCTAAAAATAATCTGCCAATGAGAATCCAGTTTATAAATAATCTGCCAATCAGAAACCAGTTTATAGATATAAACCAGCGTGACGGCCAACTTGGTCAATACGAATCCAGTGGGTGATGAACCACCTGCCTTTCGTTATGTAGTATAAAGCCCTTTATTTATTATGGCTTTTTTAGGTGAAGTCGGCCGAGTAAAAACAGCTTTGGGACCATTGAAAAAAGACCTTTTTGAAAAAAGGTCATTTTTATTTTAAGTCATCTATTTTTACGTCAACCTGGTCCAGGGTGCCAAATTCAGCTAAAGACACGCCAAATATTATTTTCCTTCCCAGGGAAATTTTCATATGTTGAAGGTTCTGGGTACAAAATGGTTAATTTTTCGCAGAATCGGATTCAAACATGGATTCCTATGAAGACGATCTCAGTGACCAGTCGTTTAGTTTACTTGTACAAGTCTGGTTGTGATTTTGTTAAATTTGTAATTTTATTTCCTACGTTATGGTTTGAGGTTGAGAAAGCGTACCACATGCATTTCTAAAATTTCTCTAATTCTGATAATGCTAAGGAAATTTTAACTTATATTTTGCTCTTTTCTTAGTAGAGATATTAGAAAGCTGGCGTACGGCAAGGAAATCAAACTTGAACTAAGAAAAATTAAATCTTATTTTCAACGAGATCGATAATCCGTAAGGAACTGATGCAATATAAGGCACCATTTTTTCTACGAAACTAGGTCTATGAATAGCATCATTTTGAAAATTTCCAGAAGCTGACAACTTCATGGTTGTGGTGCGCATCGAAAAAAAAGATAGAGACTGCACAAAACCGAGTCAAGTCCTGATTCTGTGCAAGAACGTGCTAAATTTAGTTTTGGTGTGAAAACAAGTCTGAGGCACTACGCGAACCTGTGGCCCCTCTACAAATTGTATCTTCCTTGAATCAGAATGAAAAACATGATCAATTTGTGTTACTGGAGGTACAAGGTTGCCCAGTTGCCCCTCGCCCCCTTCCATTTCCTACTTTTTAGAACAAAGGTAGGAATATTGCACCTTGTTTGAACCGAAATCTAAAAGATTAGTCCCTACCTCCGTCTTCTATCCACAGTTTCTTTTAGAAAGTCAGGTGTTTTGCAACTTATTTGCAGCGGGACCATGCAATGACTTTCCATCTATATAATTGAGGGTACGAAGTGGACTCGTAGCACTTCCGACGACCTGTGCCCTCCCGATGCCCATTTCCCAGCAGAAATATGGGTATGCTGCTCCTTATTTGAACATCAATCAAGCAAAGACTGATGTTCACGCAAAGACAATCACAAATATTTTGGATATTTTAAAAAGGCTTATTAGTAACACTTGGTAAAAAAAAGAGGGTATCTCTCAAGAAATCAGTCAAAAATTCAAAATATACGGTTTCACTGGGAGGTAAAATGCCCTAAAATGCACTTAAAGCTAAATTACTCCAAGGCTCTGGGATGTACGCAAAGGAAGGGGAAGGGACTTGAGACCCGGGCTTCCACTCCTTCAAAATTCTCAATTTCCTTGAATTTCTTGGCTCTTTATATTTTAATTTATCAAATAATTTTTTTTTTATTATTACCCCCCCCCCCATTTTTTTACTATCCCCCTAAAAAAATGAAGTTGGCGAGTACTGTCGTTCTTCATCATCCTGCCAAAGTGCACAGTGGTCGAATGGGACACTTTTTGTAAATCAACTATATAAAATTACACCAACCGCTATCAAAAGTTTTGGATGATGCTAGAAAAAGACCATTTGGCCAATGTCCAGTTGCCGAGACACGAAAAAGGGTCCTACAATAGGTCGTCATTATTAAGATGATTCTGATGCCTACCTGATTTTAATTTCTGGCTAATAATTGGTCAGAAAAGGCAGAATAAGGGTGTGATTTTCATGCAACCATGTGAAAAATCTACATTTTCGTCGCATCGGGTGGGATTACAGCGTTTTTATCAAATTCTTTGAGAGAGTGAGCCCACAACATAGAGAACGAGTATTTCGCAAATAAATAAAACAGGAAAAACATATAATTAAACAGCTAAACATATAAAATAGGGAAAATGGAATAAATATAAATGCTAAAAGTTTATAATTTGCTTGGACACGATAACACACACCCTGTTATTTGACATAGCTCAGCATACCGCTTACGCATAGTATATGCAGCCATTTTTGGTTTACGATCCCGTGTGAACAGGCCTTTCATGCAAGCAGTTGGTCGGAAAGATTCTAAAAGAAGTGAATGCTTTGAATTATATAATATATGCAGGTTAGGCTACAAAGCATAAATAAGGAACGTGGCCAACAAAATAAATAATAGCTCACATTGTTGATAGAGGGAAACAGCTTGTTGATGTGTATTTAACGAGTTGAAAAAACTGTTCATCCCAAGTAAGGATTGCATTTAGCTCTGAGCAGTATTCAACCGTTCCTGAGGCCTAAGATTAATTAAAAGTAAAGAGTTAAAAACAACCTCAGAAAGCTGAGTGAGGACCCGTAGAAACCTCAAACCCATGCCTCTCCAACAAAATACCGAGAGTTTGATAATTATTTCTATGACTGTTATATTTTTCCAGTTTATATCCTTTTTCAAAACTTGACCCCCCCCCCCCTACCTCCCAGATTAGATTCCTGTGCTATGGCGACATTCACACAATCACCTGACCTATACTAGCCCTCTTATTCAGAGAACTCGAGTTGGCAGCTTTTTGCAATGGCAACCAAGATGGATTGAGTCGTATCTAACACCGACCTGTATTTAATTATATTTGTTGTAACTAAGGGCATGTGTAAATTTTCTAAAATCAATAGACTATTTCATTTTGCTAGATTCCATTATCAAACCAACAATCCTTTGTACCCCTGGTGCTGCTCTATTGCATTGTGATATACCAAAGAGACAACCTAATTAGTTCTACTTGTGTTTATTTTGGCACAATTCATATTGGACATTACTAAGATTTGATCTTTTTATCGTTTGTCTTTTCTTTATGTTTTGTTTATTTAGTTTGTTTTTCCCTGTTGACAAAGGGGGGCGTGAAGCCAAAATAATCAGACTTTATTACTATTAGTAAAAAAAAGAGGGTTCTTTGTTATTTTCCACAGTCTTATTTGAAATACTACATTATTTTTATATTTTCAGTTCGTTTTATTTGTCAAGTTTTTTTTTCGGATGCTCAATATTCTCCATAATGTCGAATCTAAATTCTAAACAGTGAATGATCAACAGAAGTTTTTTCCAGCTGTTTTTTCTTTAGACCTCGGTTTACCTATCGAAACGTTATTCCGTATTGGATACCGTATGGACATGAGTCGTAACTGTACCGTGGACCGGTGGACCGCGTGGACAAAACAATGTTCTTGTCAAACTTTCCATCTTCAGCAAAACGATGATAGTAATTCAAAATATTGCTATCCGAGTCCTGACAGATCGGTCACCACATGAATTGTCTAGGAAGTGCTACCAAAAAAGGAAGGTTGTGCAAGCTGCAGGTCTTAAGAGTCAATATACTCTTTTGCTTACTCATATTTCCACATAATGGATTAGCTGAATGCCTAGTAGGGTCATTTAAAAATGTATCTTTGTTGCACCATCATACCATGGTACACGTTCTTGCTCAGTAACGCCAATTTTTGGAGGTTTAAGGAGGGGTTCTATTTTCTGAAATCTGGGGGGGGGGATTCGGCACTTTTTCAATTTACCAGGGAGATGGGACAATCTATGACCAGGGGGGGGGGCACATGCCTCTGTTCTTGTTATGATCTAGTTGTTCCAAATACAGTGTCAACCCGATCATCTTCTTCAATTATACATCATGAAACAAATCTGTAGAGTACCCTTGAACTTAATATCCAATTTGATATCGTTTGTCAACAAAACTTGAAGCTTACCCTCCAAATACCAGGGCATGATACGGAGGAGGGATAATCAAATAAATCCACAAAAAAAAAATACTTTCATATCAGAAGGGGGTAAAAAAACCTAACTACAGCCTCATGTACCCTGCTACCCTTACCTTAGACCCTAGTTCTGCCTGTGCCGCCAGGACATTGAGGAAGAACATTTTATCTTTGTATTTGTGGCATAATTTGAATTGGCTATTTTTTTTGGCTTCGGTTTTTAAATTTGGCTTGTTTGTGGCATAATTTGAAGTGACTATTTTAACTTGTTTGGCTTTGGTTGTTAAATTTGGCTTGATTGTGGCTTAATTTGAAGTGGCTATTTTAACTTGTTTGGCTTTGGTTGTTAAATCAGTTTTTCTTCTTTTTTTGGGTGTGCGTGTGCTTGCTTTGTCTTCATTACCATGTAAAACACCTTAGGACAAGGTTTTGCTTCAAGGGTTGTACAAAAGATTTTTTTTGTAGATTACTAAGGTTATATTATCCCTCTGTCCACTTATAAACTAGAATACACTCTTTTGTTGTGATACTCACTAGCTTTAATCAAATAAAAAATCGATTGTCACGATGTCACGAAAGTGTTCAATTTGGCAGGCATGTTGAAACAGTTAAACATAGTCAACGACAGAGAATAATATCAATAATTGTCGAAAGAAAAACAAGCAGAAAAATTATATGACCAACATACGAAATTATGAGGAAGATGCATAAATGTACCGACACGCCAGCGTTGCCGTTTTGTCAGCTTTCTCACTTATAGACGTGCTTGTTAACACAAATTTTGGTGATGACATACCACTATACCACGATAAGAGTAAACATGACCCAAAGCCACTAAAAGCATCCCTTTTGGGTAATACTGGCAACCGTGGAGACAGTGCACAACACGTAATAAAATACATCATTGTCTAGTACTAAAATAAATATCGAATAGTTAAATACAGTAAAAACCATTAAGATTATTTAAGAGCCGTAGCTATCGACTCATATCTTTGTTTCAAAAGATGAGCAGCGGGCTTTGGACTGCGATCACGTGCGAATATCCCTTTGTGGTTGCCAAAAACTCTCGTACTACCTAGAATGATTGTTTTATATAGTCAAAATAAATAAAGACTGCCGCAAAAATTGCCTCGTCGACTTGAATAATTACAAAATTATATAATTACAAGATAATCTTGATTTACGGTGAAGAAAATTTTTATTTAAATCCATTAATTTTAGGTTGTTGTAATTTGGGTTTATAGGAATATCTGTAGTCTCTCTATTTAAAGGAAAGTCTCTATTTATGTTTTTTTTTTTAATTTCAATTGCCTCCTAAAAGAATATGGGAAGCCATTTGCTTCAAATATTAAAGTTGCCTCATCAAAAAGAACTACATGATCTGGATTTTCAACAATGGGGAGGGCCAAAGCAGAATCAATATCCTCATTCTTGTTTTAAATTCACATCTCAGAGAAACCTTGTATTCATGCCGTCTTTCCCCCGCGAGCCGGCGTTTAACAACGCCACCGGGAATTCATTAAAAGCTTCCCCAAACACATCCAATCAAAATTTTAGATAGCAATTTTATTCAACGTAGTTGAAAGTTTTGGAAATTAGTTCTCTGAGGATGACTTACTAATGGCCGATCTAGGATTTGAGGAGAGGGAGAGGGCAAGCTGGCTGGAATTTTGATGGCTTGTTTTCTAGGTTATAATTAGATTTCAATAAATTCCTTTCTGGCATATTCACATTACAAGTAGAAACTGCATCCAATCCATGGCACCCTCTTGGCATTCGAAAATATGTATCATACATTAACATTAACAAAATACATTAATCAAAAGTATAACAACCAACACAATGGCCCCTTAGCAGCCTACGGAAATCGGCAGCCTTGTGTTCCTGCCGTCTTTTCCCCGCGAGCCGGCACTTAACTCCCGCCCCCGGAAAATACCTCCACGGAATATCCCCCCTCAGAAAATTGCCCCCTATTTTACCCATGGATAATTCCAGGATTATCATTAGAAGAGAAATTGAAATTTCTACTCTCCTGTTTAAGTCATGGGCAATCGTATTGCATTACCTATAGTAAAAACCCATATGGGTTAAATGTATTAATATTTGTTCTTTTATTATTATTTTTTCCCAGAGGTGCTTCATGTGTAAGGGGTGGTCGAATAAGCTTTGGAGGGGGCTCAGTCAATTGGAAATCGAAAATCCTAGTGTTTATTTCTAAGACTTATCCTAATTTTCAACTAATCACTGCCGAATGGATTTTTACTGACTACATTATCTAAAAAAAATTTCGTATTCTAGGTTAACGGCCCTTGTGTTTCAGCAGTTGTTTTGAAAGAATCTTCAGATTAGCTCTAAGGGAGAAACGGTGGGAGGGTAGATGTAGAAATTGATATATAATCATCAGGGCCGTTTCCAGACGTTCGTTTAGGGGGGGGGGAGGGCTTCGGAACAGGCACGATTCCTTGAATCAGAATCATCTTTTGTTGTGTCTGAAGGGGAGGAGCTAGATTTGCAAGCAATCCTATAGAAGGAAATCTTAATGACTTTGAAAGTAACTGAATGTTCCGTTCTTATGATCCAGTGCTTAGTTAATTAAAGTGTTACACACATCTTTTTCAATTGTATTCTGTACTTCTATAAATAAGTGAAAAATAACATTGTGTGTGATATGAGGAATGTGTCTGAATACGGCTATTTAAATATACAATGCTGTAGGGTAACATTTCTTAGCTTTAAATGTAGGAAAAAAATGACAAATGTGATTTTACTCCCAAATAATGGTAAACTTAATTTTTTTTTTTTTTTTCTCATTTTTTTTTACAAAAATGGATGTCCGAAATCAGGCACTGTCCAGTTGCTGAGGTATTACCCGAGGCACAAGATTATCAAATGTATAAACTAGACAGTTAATTAAACTTATGAAACTAGATGAAGGGGCATTAACGTTTTTAAGCCCAGGAAGATCGGAATTATAAATAATTTCATTAAAAGCTGTAAGGGATGCTTAAAAAGAGATGCTCAACTTGTCTTATAGCTACCTCCTAGGGAGTACCTTATTTTACCAATTTTACCTTATTTTACCAATTTTTACTAATTTTACTTACCGAGTTTTTATTTTACGGTAGTTTTACAACACTACTACCTAACCCCATAAAATTTTGGTTACGATATTTGTTAGAGACTGACCTCCTTATACGGAGACTCCTTATACTAGAGACTAAGAAATCATATTACCGATAATTATGTAGTTATACTCAGGGCATTATTTGCTATGGGGCAGGGGGTCATCTGCCCCCTGACCCCAGTTTGCCCCCAGCTGAACTTTAGTTTCTTCAAAGATCTTTTCAAAAATAAGATAAGCCTTCATAATCCAAGCATCCACTGAAACGGGTCAGTTTTCTTTAATTTATCTTTGCCTTTATGGTACTATATGGTTCATTTTTAAGTTTTCACTGTCATTTTTACTTGATTTCGAAGTTTAGCTCTGACTTTGCTCCTCACCCCCCCCCCCCCGGGATTATAACGAAATTATACTAGGGATCGTAATTTATGTGTGTGTGCCTTTTTTTATTATTTATTATTTTTTTTTTAGTTTGGTCATTACTCTTCAACCCAACAGCATCAGTCAAAAATTTGTTTCAAAAATATTGCTTTCTTCAACTGTTTTTGAAAATGTTAGCATCAAATCATTTAACTTAATTAAAACCTAATAATTTGAATTCCTGAAATCTACGATTTCCTAACATTTTTCATTCTTTCTTTTTTTCACAAATTATGAAGCTTTAAGGATAGTATTACATGTTCGTCAGTGTTGTCACGTTGAAACCGTGAAAATAAATAAGCAAATATAACTCTTAAATTTTGACATTATTAAGAATGACAAAATAACAACATTTGACAACAAAACAAACATTAACAAACTGTCCATTCCCATGGACAAGTACACCTTCAAAGGAAAGCTAGACATACCTAAGATGTTTGGCGACATATATTTGTTTTTTTTACTAATTTTATCCTTTTTTCTGTAGAAACTTAAACTAGCTATTTGGCTATTAATTCATATATGTAAAACTTAAAAAGAGAAGTTTGACATGGAATGAAACTTTACATAAAATGAAATAATGAATAAATAAACAATATGGATAAAGAGCTTGTGACAAAATTGTGAAAAAGCCTACCCCCCCCCCCCCCCCAATAATGTGGAGAAACAAATTATTATGTATCCCATGCCCCTTGACTATCCAGATATGGACCCCTCTTGCCCCCTCCACCCATAAAATGCTGGAGATTCACCCCTGATGGTGTAGAATATTCTATAGGATTTATGTATTTATTTAACTTTTTATATTTATTTTCCATATTTTTCGCGGTTAAAGAAAAGAACTTACTTGTTTTTTTGAAATAAGGAGTTCTATCTATCTTAAATTAGCACGGTTCTGACTTGGAGTTTGACTCCATGTTATTCAAGTCAAATCGGAAAAAAAACGCCCCTTAATCTACGTCAGAAGGAAAGACCTTCTGATAGACATGTAGTGGACGCATTCCCGATCGCCAGGGGTGAACTTATATCATGTACTATAGATGTCGATACTGTACTGTAATATAGATTTCAATGTACTATAGATTCCCCCCTTGTTTTCGATTGTCTTGTTTCGATAGTTTCGAGACCAGATCAAGAAACTTTTCTAGCTAACCTACATAATACAAACTGCGAATGTTTTCTTTAACATAATAAAAAACATTGGATGTTTCCCCCGTGAAACAAACTTCATTAAGTAATTGTTATAGCAATATCATCCCAACCAGTCGGTAGACATGACAAGCCAGTCTCTAAAATCCTTTTCCCCCTCCCCTCAAAACATTTTGGCTAGTAACAACTCCAGTCAGCATGAGACCAAGTTCACGAAAAGTATTTACTCGTACTTTTTAGTCTCAGCCTATTGTCTCTGTTTAATTCCATCATACGACAACTCCTCTACAAATGCCACTCATTTCATGTTTTCAAGTTATTTTCTCTAAACTTTTTTTTACCCTGCCATGACAACTCAACCCCAAAGGCAAGGAAAAAAATAATTAAAAAAATAAAATAAAAAATAAAAATAAACCTTATAGGATATTATTAAGCATATATAGTACCTATATTTTGGAATACAAGTAGAATATTCTAAAATCCCTTCGTTTCTTTATTCTTCTTCTTTTTTATTTGTTTTTTTCATTCTTTTTATTCTTTTTCATTCTTTTTATTCTTTTTCATTCTTTTTATTTGTCATACTTTTCCTTTGACACCACAATTTTACACGGGGGAATTTTCCGAGGGGTAGTTGTCTGCAGGGGGAATTCTCTTCGGGAGGGGGGGAGGGATTGTTTCAGGGGAAAATTTTGCGGGAGGAATACGAACAACCTCGTTTGGCTTAATCTATTAATGTTTGGATCTCTATTAAAGGTCTTATTTTTCTTTGTATCTAACCTGAAATTTCCTAAAATTTAAACTAAAAAAGAAACGATGAAAATAAGACGATGGAGGGCCGTCAAGTACCAATGTAGGAGCCAAATTCTTATCGGTCCCACCCCTAACATATATTATTCAAGCGCCCTGGCCCGTAATCAATTATTTAAAAGGGGTTTAATATTTTTAGGTGTGTACAAGGGGGTATTATGTGAAAAAAAGCGAGACAAGAACGTGCACCGGGAGCATAAGCTTTAAGTATTAAAATATTAGATTTAGATAAAATATTTATGGTTTAAACATTTAAAAAATTAACTATTTATATATTTCAATAACATATATTTAAATTTTAATATTAAACCTCGTGGAACACCACAAAGTCAGAATTACCTTGTGGTGTGCCAAAATCAGCGAAATTCCAAATCATTTCTCCAATGAAAAATCCCTCCTTTCGTAAAATATCAAAGCCTTTGAAATATTCCTTCATCAGAGCCATCTGGTAGTCTTCTGTCCAAACCACTGGTGGATCCTTCAAATAAATAGTCAAATTTAAAAGTCAGTATCAATCTAGCTTTCATTGAGTGAAAAGTGGATAAACATTTTGACTATTAACAAACCAGTGACAAGTTTATTTTATGAACAGGATATCATTGCAAGCTTACCTGGACTAATTACAAACCTGTTTGGCAAGTTTTCTTTATAATAGGATATTCATTATAAGCTTTTAAGATAAGCTGTCGGGCTAAATTTCCCCGCGTATTTAAGAGTGGATTTTGGAGCGAATTTTCCCTCCAGCTATGCAGGCGGGTGATCGCGTATTTGAGCAGTTTAAATATTACAAACTTTGGCCGTGCAAAATTAAGAGAGTGATTACTTTTTGTGACGGTCGATCCAATTATGAAGTTAGCTGTTATGGAACGGACGAAAACAAGATTGTGACGTCTGATAATATTTTGCGCTACTCAATAAAGTATTCAGAAGCGGTAAAAGATGGGAGACAAAATGTACAAAGAGCTATTAAGCTTTGTATCAAAGATTCAGATGGATTTCCAGATGACTTATCTGAATCTGTGCTATCTCTACAAACTGATCTGGAGGAATTGCGAAGCGGTGTAGAAGACAAGATCTGAAAAAATTTGAACGAAGAGTTTTCCAAGTTAGATATATCTCCGTCACAGTTTAAAAAAGAATTTTTAGACACGATTACGCAAGCGGTTTATAAAGCAATTGAGATGCAGTTTCAGTCGAAGTTTGAGCAGGTTGAAAAAGCTCTCAAGGATTTACGAGTGAAACTTGTTCAAAATGAGTCCAAACTTGAAAAACTTAAGTCGAAGTTGGACAACTTAGTTCAGTCTGCCCTTCCAAATAAAGTCTTTGTTGCTGGTGTCGAGACAACTGCCCGTGATCTCCCGGTGCTAGGTGAGAAAGTTCTTGATCGTTTAAATTTGCAAATGGGACTCCAGCTTGAAAAATCGATCATTAAGAGGGCTAAAAGTCTAGGAGCTAATGATCAAGCTCTAGCCCCTATTGAACATACATTGATCTCAGAAGCTGCAGCAGTCGAAATACTTCGCAATCGAAAAAAGCTGAAGGGTTCCCGCGTCTTTGTTAATGAAGCGTTAACTAGGGAGAGGCAGGAGGTTTTCAAGCTTGCTCGCAACAGATTTGAAAATAAGAATGTGTGGACGATGAGAGGCATCATTTTTGTGAAAAATGGCTCGGAAATTATACCATGCAAAACAATAGCCGATGTGGCTCAGATCCTCAATCTGGCTAACGAGCCTTCATTCTTAATAACTGAAATTTGATTTAGTTTTCCTTTGTTTATGTGGGAAATGAATAGATTTCAGTCATTTTTGGAGTCCCGTTTAAACTTAGATGCGTTACTTAATGATTCGACTGGGAGTGATAAAGACGTACAGTATGTCAGAAATCAACCAGATTTTGATTTTTCGGATGACCCTTTAACTAATGAAGTTGAGCAATGTGAATTTCCGATAAGGATATTACATGTTAATGTGCAAGGATTGCAGAGTGCCTATAGTGAACATAAGTTTTGTTAAATTCTAGTCCTAAAGATATTGTAGCTGTATGTGAAACTTTTTTGTCGCAAAAGTCTCCAATGTCTATGCTGTCCCTTTCGGGCATGAAATCTGTTTCAAGGTGTAGGTCTGAGAGTGCGAAAGGTGGTCAATTAATTTATGTCCGACAGGATTGGTCTGTTAATATACTTGATGATTTTTCAGTTTGGGATGAAGGTTTATGTGAGACTCAATTTGCTGAATTACGTCCCATTGGCTGTGAACCTTTTATTTTTGGATCAGTATATAGACCGCCGTCAAGTAACCCCAAAAAGTTTTTTGAGATTTTTGAGCCCCTAGTTGTAAAACTTGGTGGATGTAAAAGACCAGTAATAATTTCAGGTGATTTCAATTTTGATTTGTTGAATTTAGATGTGGCTTTTCATAAAGAGTTTCTGAACATTATGCTATGTTCAGGGCTTTTTCCAAGTATTTCGCTATCTACGAGACTAACAAAGACTACTGCAACTTTGCTGAACAATATTTTCTTTTCTGGTGTTTCTTTTAAAGCGATAAAGTCTTCTGTTAGTATATGTGACATGTCTGATCATTTACCAGTTAGCGTTGTTTTAGATGTAGCCCAATGTTTATCTCAACGTCCATTTTAAAAACATGGAAATAAAAATTCTAACCGACAGAAAAAATTGATTGATTTTAAGCCTTTGCGTGAATTGATGGATAATAAAGAATGGACCCCCATTTTTGATTCAAATGAATTTAATGATGTTTTTTCGAAATGCAACTCCGAGATCAAGCAGCATCGACAAGATTTTTGCGCGGAAAGTTTTCAAAAAAATTTGACCCGTGGATTGCGAATGGTATTTTGACGTCATTAAAGATGAAAAGAAAAAAACATCGTCAGTATCTGGCTGCCCAATCTGATGTATTTTATGAGGATTATAGAACTTATAGAAATGAACTTAATTCTATTATAAGATATGCTAAAAGAAAATATTTTTCCGATAAATGTTTACAGTATAAGTCAAATATGAAAAAGACATGGCAGCTAATCAATGAAAAAATCCGTCCCAATCATCGTTCGAGTTCGGGAGTTAATTGTGTTGAACTTGATGGTTCAAAAGTGACGGATCCAAAAGAAATTCTAGATATTTTTGGAAAGCATTTCAGTACTATTGGGTCTAGGATTGTATCGAGTACAAATAGGCAAGAGAGTCAGTCGAATGGTTTTGTTGTTGAAGATGATGCACCAAACTCATTTGATTTTTCTGAAATTGCACCTCAGGAAGTTAAAGGACATATAATGAAACTAAAGCAAAGTTTTTCATTGGATGATTTTGGGTTTTCTACACAGATTGTGAAACGAATAGCTCCTAATATTGCCCCATTGTTGGCACATATTTTTAATTTGTCTTTACTAAATGGAGTTTTTCCTGATCTTTTAAAAAATGCCCATTTTAGCTTTGTATAAAGGTGGTGTTTCTACGGATCCTTCAAATTATAGAGGAATTTCACTGTTATGTAAAATTTTGGAAAAAATGCTCATAAACAACTTCAAAATTATTTATGTAATAATAAAATATTGCATCCTTCACAGTATGAATTCATTAAAGGAAAATCAGCAGAACTAGCAATACATCAGCTTTTAATTGAAGTAAATAATGCGCTGGACACTGGTCAGGGCGCCTTGGCTATATTCTTGGATGTGGCCAAAGCGTTCGACTCGGTGGATCACCGTCTTTTACTAAATAAACTAAAAAAATATGGATTTTCTTCAAAATCTTTGAATTTTTTTGCATCTTACCTTGCTGAAAGAAAAATTGAATGCCATGATAGTAAAAAGGGAATCCGATCTAAGTCATTTTCCGTAAATTGTGGGGTTCCTCACTGCTCTGTTTTGGGTCCTACCCTATTTCTTCTATTTATTAATGATTTGCCTGAGTTTCTTCCTATCTGCAAAATTGTTATGTTTGCGGATGATGTTGTGATTTTTTCTTCCCATTCAGAATTAAAACAGCTTTTCCTGAACATCCAAAGTACTCTATCAACTACTTCAGAGTGGTATTGTCGAAACCTTCTTTTATTAAATGAAAGGAAATGCCAGTATATACTATTTTTACGAGTTGGTTCAGTCAATTCAGATGTTTTTTCTCTTTATTTAAATAAAGTGGAATTGAAACTGGTACAACAGTATAGATATCTTGGAATAATTATTGATGAAAATTTTTCGTTCCACGAACATGTTAAAACTCTATCGGTAAAGGTTTCTAGGAATGTTGGGATTATGTGCCGTCTCTGCCATGTTTTTCCGGTCAATATATTCCAATCAATTTACTTTTCTCTGGTCCACCCTTTTTTTCTATACTGTGTTTCAGGGTGAGCTTCAACTTTTCCCTCAGTTTATAAGCCCCTTCAAATTTTACATAAAGCGATGAGGATACTTCTTCGGATTGATAATAGGTCTTCTGTTACTCATCTTTTTGGATCAGCTGGAATTTTTTCTTTACATCAACTTCATTTCATTGCAATATCCCAGATATGTCACAATTACGTTTTTGGCCAGTTAGCATCAGATTTCCATGGAATTTTCCCTCTTAACTCGCAGCGTCATTCATATCCGACATCACTCAGGTTCAATTTCTCACACGAGTTTAGGTGAACAACTAGAGCAGGATTTTGTTTGAGGCATATTGGTCCGAAGGTGTGGAATTCTATTCCCCTGGATATTAGAGAGTGTGGTGATTACCATCAGTTTCGCAGAATGGTGAGGAATTTTATCTCTGAAAGTTGACTTTGGTTTTATTTACCTTGTTTGTATTTAAGCAGTTGTCCAAGAGGCTTGTTTCTTTTTTTTTTTTTTTTTCGTTTTCATTCAAATTGCTAACGGTGTTTAATAATTTGTTGTAATTTTTAATGTGCTCAATTAATCCACTAGGCATGTGCGCAGGTGTATTTTATAGCGTTATGTATATTTCATAAATAAAAAAAAAAAACAACTAGTGAATTATATATATATATATATATATATATATATATATATATATACATATATATATATATATATATATATATATATATATATATATATATATATATATATATATATATATATATATATATATATATATATATATATATGTATATGTTGGCTACTCATATAAGCCTGTAATATTAACAAAACTACCTTGGATTGGCTTCTCACATGATAACCAAATAAAGTCCAATAACTCGTCAAGTTAAAAGAGAAAATATTTATGCTCTATACTATCTCTTTAAATGAGCAATAATTTAATTATTCTTGAAAACGGCTCGATCTATATAGGTCAGAAGTTTGAGAAAATTTGCTAAAAGCATTAATTTAGGAAAAAAGATTTATGTGAGTGACGTCATAGTTATGAATCCATTAGAAAAGAATACATCCCTCATATTAGCCTCAGTAGTGGTTGTATTATTTTTAGTGCCTATGATACAGGCAAAATTACACAAGATACATATGATTGACAAGAAAAATAATATTATTGACTTAATATTTGGGAGTACATTTCAAGAGAATCAATTACATCATCCTCCCCCCCCCCCCCCGTGAGCGAAAGCATCATTTTTATATATATAACAAATTGTATCGTTTTCAGTGTGTATGATGCAGGGAAAATTACATAAGAAAGATATGATTGACAAGAAAAATCATATGATTGACGTTATATTTATGAAACCATTTCAAGAGAATAAATTACATCATTTCCGCCTTCACCCCCCATGAGTGAAAGTATTGTTTTTTATATCTATGACGCATTCACATACACAAATAAATACATACAGGAATGTTTAAACCCAAAAATGAAAAAAAACACACAAATACAAACTTTGTTATGATAACATTAAATATAAGACCAGCAAATGTAAATAATGAAAAATCTTAAAACAAAATGAAGAGGACCTAAAAAGAACTGAATGAGTTTAGATTAGCTTGTCAGATGATTAAGTCATGAATCAGAAACGTTAGACGAAATTTATTGGGAAGGGAGAGAGCAAACTCGTAAAATAAAACGAACGCAGGCTAATTATAAGACAATTATAGAATATCAGAGGGAAGGAAATAAAATTTTGGAGCTTCTAAGGACCCCCTTCCCCAACCACTACGTGTATGTGCCTGCTAGGCATTTATTTCTGTTCTTGGAGAAACCTTTCATTAGGGAAGTCTTGTTAAAACTGTAAAGGATGCTACTCAGAAAGGAATATGTTCATGTCTTTGACTTTCTAAAAAATACGAAATGTTTGAAAAGTATCATAACCTTTCAGAATTTTGGGAGGGGACTTCGTCCCCTCCCAAAATTTCTTTCAGAGAGAGAGAGAGAGAGACAGAGAGAGAGAGAGAGAGACAGAGGGAGACAGAGAGAGAGAGAGAGAGAGAGAGAGAGAGAGACAGAGAGAGAGAGAGAGAGAGAAAGTGAGAGAAAGTGAGAGAAAGAGGAAGAGAGAGAGAGAAAGAGGAAGAGAGAGAGCAGGGAAGGCGATCATATACAGAGCGTATTCTATACTCAAAATACGCACTGATACAGAAATTATCGCATTATACACTCGTTATAAGCAATGATACAGGAATTATCCTTCAAATATTGCAGCATTCAAAAAGAGGGGAAAGAGTTTTCAAAAATAAAGAGAAGAGGGGTCGAAAATAAAGTAAAGATACACAAATCAAGAAGGTGAACTACGAAAATAAAGCTTTTCTTTAACCAAATAAATATTCATCAAAATTCAAGGATTTTTTTTTGCTTTTTAAACAGGTTATAGAAATGAATAATGTTGTCATCATTTACTAGAATTTGGATATATTTGTAATTAAAACGCGGACTGGGCGTTGGGAAAGAAAACACGTATTTGCATACATATCTAATATATATAGTATATTATTATCTAGTATAGATTTCCCCCTAATATATTTGATAATTAGGGGGTTGGTGGCAAGGTATATTTGGAAGCACCTTCAAAATGTGTTAATTCCAATCTGTCTGCGTATTATAAATTTAAAATTCCTTTCTTAGTATGTTTTCTTCAAAACAGCCCCAATTCTAGGCTTATACCTAATACGGTTATTTCAAATGCGAAAGTAAAGAGTGACATAATGGTTGCAGTGACAGTTATTTCTCTTGGATATGATGTCATTTTCTGTCTGAGAGAAGCTATATCTATTTCATACATATTATGAATATTCGAATTAAATACCTTGTAACAGCGTAGTGGATAAAGCCGCGCTTGGAAACCTTCGGGCTGAGGTTCGATCCCGGCTGTTGCAAGGAATACTGTATCCTATATTTACTATAATCTAATTTTTTGTTTTTATTTTAGTCACTTCTTTTTGTATAGGAAAAGGTACTTGTTAAACGTGTTTTTTTAACCTACACTGAATATGGGGAGGAGAGGGGCAAGAAATGAAAAATATTATCTTGACTTACAAGATTTTGAATATATTTGTAATCAATTGCAGAGTGGATATGGACATGAGTAAGAAAAGATATATTAACCTATATATCTAGTATATGTGCTATATAGGAGAATATATTAGAATATATTTTCCCTCCTAGTATGTATTTGCACATCAGGGGGAGGTGTAAACTATACAGGTTACCCCATCCATAAAGAAATTATCATTCAAACATCACATCATTAAAGACACAGGGGAAGGAGTTTTCAAAAATAAAAAGAGTAGAAAATTGAAAGAATAAGTATAGATACACAAAACAAAAAGGAAAACTTCCAAAATAAAACTTTTGTTTAAAAACAAATATCCATCAGAATTCGAGCATTTTCTTTTTCGTTGTTGTAAAATTTAGTTAGAAAATGGCTGTGCATTTTCGTTGGCAATATTTTCAGTGTTAAAGTATGCCACCAAGCATGTGCGCTGTTTTGTGACATTTATTTATGTATGTGTTATAAATAGAATATTCTACTCTACTCTTCTACTCTATGCGCACACAGGAAAACTGGCCGTTTCTTGGGTGAAAATTTTACAACTTAGTTAGCCCTTTGCATTGCAAATTTAGATTTTACAATTTAGAATCATCATAAAAAAGTTTTAATTCTAAAACTTATCATAAAAAGCTTTAAGCCAAAACAGCTTAAACAGTCGTAGTTTAGAAAGTACTAATAAAAACTGAAATGACTCTCTTATTAACATTCAAATTACATTACAGCAACTGGAAAGGGATGAAAGAACAGAGGTCACAGAGGGAGAGGGAGAACAGAGGGAGAAAGAGGAAAAAATACAGAGGACACAGAGGAATATGAACACGAAAAAGGGCAGTAGGAGGAGTAGACAGGGAAAAAGTTGGGTGTGGGAGTTAAGTGAAAGACAAAGATGGCAATAAAATAGCTGACTATTAATGAGTGGCTGGTTAGTAGCATATTGGGAGCCAGGACAGGATGTAGGTTACAAGTTAGAGGTGACACTTTCTGTATCTCTGTCAAGCAGATATTCCACTGCAGGAAAACTTACCGAATGAAAGCCCGCAATTGATCCTGCGCCATACTCTGTCATCATAACAGGCTTTCTAAATTTGTTGTGCCAATTCCTGGCTTCATTAAGAAGCTGCTGCTGGATGAGTTCCAAATGCCCCGTATCTGAATACCAACTGTAGTAGCGATTGAAACAGATGACATCCAAAAAAGGTGCCTGAAATAGGTTATTTTGCCGTCAAGCCCTCCTAAGAAAAAGTTGAAAATTTCAAGGTTAAAAAAGCCACTTTGAGGGCGGTGAAAAAGTCGCTCAACAGTGTTTAATGTTAGTCGTTGGATTTTGGTGAGTGGATACATTTTTAAGTTGGGATTTTGTTTTTAATTCTGTTAATTTTGACTTTAACTGTTGTTTTATTTTCCCGTTTTCCATTTTTTTTTTATTTCTTCAAATTAAGGTGTTTGTTTCTCCTTGTTCTCCATGTTGTTTGGTTTTGTCGTTTTATTTTATCTGGCTTTTATCGTCCACGTTTTTGCCTAAAAAATGTGAATACTATTTTCACAGAACTTTCTTTTATAACGCCAAAAAAGGTTTCGTCCAGTATTTTCATTGGTCTTATAATACCCCATTCTCGTTTTTCTTATCTTTTGTGTTTTTATTCTTTGTGCTGGCGTCATTCTGTTGAATTCTTTAAAATCCTCATAGGATCGATCACTTTATCAACTTCAAGTTCGCCACTGACACCAAGAAGAAAAGACAAACAGTAAAAAAATATTGTTCAGTTACAAAGCAATAGATATACTGAAACAATAGTCGTAAATAATGATATCAAAAGGTGTCGACACACAAATTTTTTCTGATTCAAGCAATAAGCATTTGGTTTAGCACCTTGAGAAGCAGAGAAATGTCTAGTCAGAGCTTATGTTGCTAATCGTTCTAATTTAAAACAGTTTTACTGAATAGCTCGCAAATATTGTCAATTCTGACAAACTTATAAACACAAGGATATAAGCTTTGTAGTTTAATTGAAACATGGATGAACAAGAAGTTCTAGATAGTATGGGATGGAGTAACCCTTTGTTTATGTAGCGTCTCATATAGGTACCGGGTAATGCCTATCTGTTCTCGCAATACAATTCTCGCGTGACTACTGGATTCTTAAGTTATACAAAATACCCTTTATTTACCATTTGCGTTACCAAACTTTGGCAAATCCATGAGATAGCAAAATACTGATCCGAAATACCAATATCGATATATCGAATATCGAAAGTAAAAATATCGATATATCGATTAATCAAAATATCGCCCAACACTAACTAGATATATTAAACTTGTCTGGGGCACCCTCACCCGGGGTCATAAATACAGGCGGAGGAGGAAGAAGGCCCCTCAAATGTACACTCAAAAGGGCCCACTGGTTTGTCCACAAGTACCATGAGTTACAAACCTTCTCCCAGTAACGGGTTAAATTGCATGGTGATGCAGAACACCATTGTGGGAGGATCCTCTATAGGAGGACAACTGCAGCAGGGCGTAAGATCCAGATCTATGGACAACAGCCTCTGCACAGGGCTGCCTCGACCCCTTTGGGGTACCTGCATGACTGGGAACCTTGCGGTCAACTCTATTCCCACTTGAGGAGTGGCGCCTCTCGAGGAAATTATAGCCTAGTAAACGACACAGCATTCGCAAGGAATTCCGACTAATAGGTAATTCTTCTGGGCTTGGTATGTTTTGACGGGCGTCTTCGGGCTGAAAAAACCTCTTCCTAGCTAATTTATAAAATATGGGCTGCCTCCCCGTAGTGGCATAATCTTTGTAGGCATGAATATATAATGAGTCGGAGGTAATAGGCTTGAGATTGTCTGTGCAGGATTTCGACTCTTGGTGAAAGAAGAGCATCACCAAGTGCTGAAAACCATGTTGTGACCAAGATGGGCCCAGGGTTGCACAAAGCCTCCATTCATGGAGGTCCCAGGGACTTCTCGCTGTCCGGTTCTAAGCCGGCTTAAGCACTTAGGTGTAGACTTGAGAAGATATGTGATCCCCATCCCGCACTGATATCCGGGATCATTGCTTTTCCTGAGGCAAAAATAATGTCAATGATTTAAAGAACATGAAACTTGGAACTTGGAATGTTACGACGTTAAAAAATGACCATCGTATCGGCATTTTCACTAACGAATTCAGATGTTTCGAACTGGACTCATTAGGGGTTTCAGAAACTCATGTCCCAGGGGTAGGAAGCATGAAACTAGGTGATATAGAATTTGTTTACCCAGGCAGGAAGGATGGGGTACAAAGACAGGGAGTAGGGCTCATGATGAATAAGGAAGCTGCTAAGTCTTTTTTAGGCTGGGAAGGCATTAATAATAGAATACTAATTGCTCATTATGACTAAAAAGTTCAGGGTATCAGTTATAGCAGTATATGCCCCTGTAGAACCGACTGACGGAGATACTAGTGACTCAGATGAATTTTACTTACAATTACAGGACCAAATACAGGGTCCCAGGTAGAAATATGATGTTTTTTCTAGGAGATTTTAACGCCCTGGTCGGTAGAAATAGGAATAGATGGTATCCTAGCCTAAGCAAAGTTGGTGTAGGAAAATAAAACAGTAATGGATACAGACTTTTGCAATTTTGCAGGTATAACTTGTACAAGAATTATCTGAGTGATAGATCATATGAAAACAAAAGGAATGTAAAGAAAGTGGAGAAAGCATTAAAATATGAAATAAGGAGGTGTGAAGTGAAGGCCATGGATAAAATTGCCGAGGATCTGGAAGATGTAGCTAGACGGCAGAGTAGTAAAATATTGTACTGGCATGATAACAAATTAAGAGGGAGTAGTCAATCCGGACTTGGTCCAGTTAAAGACAGGAATGGGGCCACAATTAGCGATAAGGAAATAACTAAAGGGCCGAACATTTTGAGAATTTGCTTAAACCGAGATAGAGCGGCTTGAAGAGATCTAAAATTTATTGAAAAAGTTTTCGATATCTTTGAAGGCAAGGAAGATTTGTTTTGTGAGGAAGAACTTCCAACAATATTAAAGGAATTAAAAAATAAAAACGCACCGGGTGCTGAGAATGTGGTAATGAGTTTCTTAAATATGGTCGCTCTGAGGTTAGAGATAAGTTACTGAAGATTATGAATATGATCTTTGAAAAAAGGGAAGTACCTAACGATTTAGGAAAACCTTAATTAAGCCACTTTATAAGAAAGGTGATAAAAGTGAGTGTGGTAATTATCGAGGCATTAGTCTAGTCTCTGTAGGTAGTAAATTACTTAGTAATATGATATTTCTTGGAATGAGAGATGCCGTAGACAAAGTTTTAAGGGAAGAACAGCGCGGTTTTAGAAAAGGTAGAGGATGTGTCGATCAAATTTTCACTATTAAGCTAGAAACTGAGAAGTGCCTGAGTTTTCAAACACCATTGGTCCTCAGTTTTATAGATTATAAGCAAGCGTTCGATTCTGTTGATAGAAGAGCTTTAGTAAAGGTTTTATCCTTGTCTGGTATACCAGACAAATACATTAAAGTGATTAAGGCTATGTACGAGAATAACACTGCTGCGGTTAAGGTAGGAAATGAGGCTAGCAGCTGGTCTTGTATTAAATCAGGAGTTAAGCAGGGTTGTGTTCTATCCCCCTTTATATGAATTATTTTGATGGACTTTGTCTTGAGGAGCACAGGAAATGTAATGGGGGATCATGGACTCAAATGGGGAGGAAAACGTCTCCTGGATTTAGATGATACTGATAATTTAAGCGTCCTTGATGAAAGTGTGAACAAAATGAATCAACTTTAGGAGGTTTGCAAGTTCATGATGCTAGAATATATTTGAAAATTAATGTTAAGAAGACTAGTTCACTAAGGCTAGGAATAGGAGAAGATGAAACGGTGACGTTGGATAGTGAAAAATTTGATCAGGTGGGTAGCTTCACTTACCTTGGTAGTATTATTAGTGAAGATGGTGGGAGCAGTGAAGATGTTAAAAGTAGAATAGCCAAGGCTCAGGGTGTTTTCTCACAGTTAAAAAAAAAGTTTGGAAGAATAGGAAGATAAGTCTGCAAACCAAGATGAGAATATTAGCAGCTACGATGATGACAGTGGTCAAATATGGCTCTGAAGAATGGGCGCTCCGAAAAGCGGTTGAAGATTTGCTAGATGTTTTCCAGAGAAATTGCTTAAGGATTGTTCTGGGTACCCGACTGACTAGCCGTATTTCAAGCAATAGGCTATACGAAAAATGTGGTTCAACACCGCTCTCTAGGGCTATAATGAAAGAAAGGTTGAGGTGGCTAGGGCACGTTGTGCGGATGAAGGATGACAGACTGCTGATGATTATTCTTTTTGGCCAACCGTCTAGGGCTAAACGGAAAGCAGGTCGTCCTCGTTTGGGGTGGGAGGACGTCAGAAAGAAAGATTTAAAAGAAATGGGAACTTCGTGGGCGGGTGTAAAAAGGGAGGATTTGAATAGATTGGGATAGAGGAGGAGCGTGCGTAACTGTGTTGACCTCAGGCGGCTTGGTGCTGCGGTGAGTTGTCAGTAGTAGTAGTAGTAATCAGTTGGTGGGTCAAACACACTTGCTTACTGAAGAACACTAAGAGAGTACTTAATCAGAAGAAGAACATGAAGTTTTATATTAAGTCAAAGCTCTTTAAAGCGTGGTCTAATTATTTATACGCCCAGTTAAACAGATACTTTTGGGGATGCCATAAAACGTGTTCCTATACATATATGGAGAATAATTATCAGTGAGCATTGAGATACTCTTAGATCTTTTGTCATGAAGAAATGTTCCTCCCCCTCCCCCCACGTTATTTTCTGTAGAGTGCATGTGTGATTAGGATTGATTTGTAAATAATTTCAGGAACTGGTTTTTGTCATTTAAGCAGCCAGTCTGGTTTTGCTAATATGCTTCAATCAGGGAAAGTCCCTGCCTCAAATTAAACTTGTCCGTCAGCTTAATAGACAGAGATTAAGCGCTAAATTAAGAGAACTACCAAAAATACAAAAGAGTTTGAAAGTTTACTACGGATTGCTACTTTGGGAGGGGGGGGGGTATTACTCCCCTAGATCTTTTTTTGAACTCTTAGATTTCCCCGATACCTAATTTAAATTAAACTCCTTCAGGGACCTATGATTTGATGTGTCTCATGCTGTACCCATTAGGAATGCTTTTTTGACAGAAATCGCACCTTCGTGGCAACACTGCTTATAAAAGCTTTTACTTTTGCCTTAAAATATACTTTATTTGTAGCCATGTGTAACCACTGCATATTTTAGGAAAAAAAAGTCAATAAAACAATTGAAAAGGCTTGGGCCATGTAAGCCACTAAGAAGCCAAGTTAATATTGTATTTTCTGGCTTTAGAATCAAATTAGCTTCCTTAGTTTTTTTTTTTTTATTATTATTATTTTGTTGTTGTTGTTACATTATCCATAGAACCGCCTGAGGAGCATACTGGGGTTACGTCTCACCGACCAAATCCTAAATACCATCATCCGCCAACGATGTGACCAGAAGTACGACCTCACAACTATCATTCGACGCCGCCGCTTGTCCTGGTTCGGCCATGTTACCGAAGACCGACCGAGACTTTAACAAATGAAAGCCTACGCTGCAAACCAGCACCTGGAGGAAACGAAATGAAGGACAAGCCAAAACTTGGCTCAGCAAATTTAAATCTGACCTCGAGCCAATTGGCAGGCTCCGGAGACATGGTCGCAGATGGGACCCTTTATGACTCGAAATTATAGCTCCATTAACCCAAGACCGTAACCTGTGGAATTCAACAGTCTGCCAGATTCTGTCGCCAGGGAGAGCTACATAGCTTGCGTCCTGATCTAAGTACAAGTAAGTAAGAGCCATCTGTTTAATTAAGCTGAAAAAAAAAGATTTTACTAAAAGCAGAAGAAAAACATTTTTTTTTTTTTGACTTCCGGAAATGCTATTTTTACCAAGGATCTCAGAGATGAATGAAAATATCTTCTTAATTAGTTTTTAATTTGTGTCCTCAGTCTACTCTTTTTAACCACTCACTATCCCTATCTCTTGCTTTTTCTCTTTCTTCCTTTTCGATCTTAATTTCAAATGTTATTCTTAAAACAGACGATAATGTTACAAGGACAAGTTTAATTTTCAAAGAGAAAATATAGGCTATTATCCTTGAAGCATTCTCCTTTGTAATTCATTCCCTCTTTTTTTTTAATGAACAGGGATTGAGGACAGTTTTAGATACTTGACCTTTATAATACCTCCTTCCAGCACCCTCTATTTCTTAAAGTATTCATATTGCTATTTTTGGGCACAACTGACAAAACAACAGAGGACGAGTTCCTGTCGCTCTCCCTTCATAAACTACTCTATTCATGTAACTGCTCTATAAAGCTCATATAACTGCTCTATATGCACTATAAACTGCTCTACTCACATTGATATTTTTAGGCACTATACCACTGACAAAAAAACAGAGGGTGACTCACAGCCTTATCTTCAAAATACCCGCGGGATAAAACTAGAGTCACAGGTCTCGTTGGATCCAATAATTTGGTGAAATTCACGACTTGACTAAAAAAGAGACAATCATTAACCTTAAACACAAGAGATAAAAATTTATTATAAGAAAACAAACCACAATTTCACTTTAACGACCACCCCAAGAAGCAAAAAAATTTTCAGAGGGGGTGGCAAAATATAGAATAAAGAAAAACTAACAGCTAGTTTACAACACAAATCCTAATCGGCATCACAGAACTTAAAAACGATGTCGCATTGTCAGATTCTATTGTTCATTTAGGAATGCCTATTGAGTCTAATATGGTTTTACGCATGTCTTACAGATAAGTCATTTTGGCAAAAAGGCGAGAAAAACGTATGGGGTTCCTCTATGAACAAAAAAAATGTAACCGCCAAATTCGAGCCCGGCTGTATAATGCTTTGGTTATACCACATTTTTCACTATTCCTCTAATTTGGATTGTTTTTTCCGAAGGTGATAAAAGACAGCTGCGTTCAGATTATTATAAATTTCTGCTTAATTTACGACCTTAATTTTCTGCTTAATGCTAAAAGTATTGTAAAAACTACAATACTTGGTTTAATAACGTGAATTCATTTTGGTTTCCGACGCAGATTTACGTCGGCTAGTCTTCAAGTCAGAGTTAGCGAAACAGATTGTTGTTGAAATCAATACCATCAAGCTCTAACTTTCAAAAAAAATTGATAAGAAAAGATGAACAAAGATAAGCCTACAAAGCACCGACATTTTCTACCCCCAGCTGCCAACTCAGTAGTTAATACCAGAAAGAAGAACAAATTAGTGCCAGTGCCTTGCAGAACTAATCGATTTAATAATTCATTCGTGCCGTTTTTTACCAGTGCCTATAACAAACTGCCTTAGGACTAGGTTTGTAAATGACAGCGACATTTAGTTTGTGATTTTTATTTACGACTATGAAAGCTGTCTGTAAATAAATGATTTCTAAGTTCTTTATTATTCTTAAAACATATGTTTGCGTACGAAATTGCATTCGCATTTTATGAATCCAATTTTTTCCACAAAAAACTGCAAGTTTTTTTTCTCAACAAGTTTTTACTTATCCTTGTTTTTTTGTAAAATCATTTCCTTTTAATGAAAAACTTTTTTGTAACCTTTTTCTATCTAGCCAATCAACTATTTTAGAGGTTGAGAGATGGTTCTGTCCGCGTGGAATCGCTGTGAGAAAAAAGCTCTAACAGCTTTGTTTTCTTTGTATGCTTTTCATTCTGTAGGAAAAGTCCAGAAATATTTTTAGGCATTTTCTGACAAACGTATATTTTCTGACAAACGGCAAAAAGGCGAGAAAAACGTATGGGGTTCCTCTATGAACAAAAAAAATGTAACCGCCAAATTCGAGCCCGGTTGTATAATGCTTTGGTTATACCACATTTTTCACTATTCCTCCAATTTGGATTGTTTTTTCCGAAGGTGATAAAAGACAGCTGCGTTCAGATTATTATAAATTTCTGCTTAATTTACGACCTTAATTTTCTGCTTAATGCTAAAAGTATTGTAAAAACTACAATACTTGGTTTAATAACGTGAATTCATTTTGGTTTCCGACGCAGATTTACGTCGGCTAGTCTTCAAGTCAGAGTTAGCGAAACAGATTGTTGTTGAAATCAATACCATCAAGCTCTAACTTTCAAAAAAAATTGATAAGAAAAGATGAACAAAGATAAGCCTACAAGCACCGACATTTTCTACCTCCTGCTGCCAACTCAGTAGTTAATACCAGAAAGAAGAAGAAATTAGTGCCAGTGCCTTGCAGAACTAATCGATTTAATAATTCATTCGTGCCGTTTTTTACCAGTGCCTATAACAAAATGCCTTTGGACTAGGTTTGTAAATGACAGCGACATTTAGTTTGTGATTTTTATTTACGACTATGAAAGCTGTCTGTAAATAAATGATTTCTAAGTTCTTTATTGTTCTTAAAACATATATTTGCGTACGAAATTGCATTCGCATTTTATGAATCCAATTTTTTCCACAAAAAACTGCAAGTTTTTTTTCTCAACAAGTTTTTACTTATCCTTGTTTTTTTGTAAAATCATTTCCTTTTAATGAAAAACTTTTTGTAACCTTTTTCTATCTAGCCAATCAACTATTTTAGAGGTTGAGAGATGGTTCTGTCCGCGTGGAATCGCTGTGAGAAAAAAGCTCTAACAGCTTTGTTTTCTTTGTATGCTTTTCATTCTGTAGGAAAAGTCCAGAAATATTTTTAGGCATTTTCTGACAAACGTATATTTTCTGACAAACGGCAAAAAGGCGAGAAAAACGTATGGGGTTCCTCTATGAACAAAAAAAATGTAACCGCCAAATTCGAGCCCGGTTGTATAATGCTTTGGTTATACCACATTTTTCACTATTCCTCCAATTTGGATTGTTTTTTCCGAAGGTGATAAAAGACAGCTGCGTTCAGATTATTATAAATTTCTGCTTAATTTACGACCTTAATTTTCTGCTTAATGCTAAAAGTATTGTAAAAACTACAATACTTGGTTTAATAACGTGAATTCATTTTGGTTTCCGACGCAGATTTACGTCGGCTAGTCTTCAAGTCAGAGTTAGCGAAACAGATTGTTGTTGAAATCAATACCATCAAGTTCTAACTTTAAAAAAAAATTGATAAGAAAAGATGAACAAAGATAAGCCTACAAGCACCGACATTTTCTACCTCCTGCTGCCACCTCAGTAGTTAATACCAGAAAGAAGAAGAAATTAGTGCCAGTGCCTTGCAGAACTAATCGATTTAACAATTCATTCGTGCCGTTTTTTACCAGTGCTTATAACAAAATGCCTTTGGACTAGGTTTGTAAATGACAGCGACATTTAGTTTGTGATTTTTATTTACGACTATGAAAGCTGTCTGTAAATAAATGATTTCTAAGTTCTTTATTATTCTTAAAACATATGTTTGCGTACGAAATTGCATTCGCATTTTATGAATCCAATTTTTTCCACAAAAAACTGCAAGTTTTTTTTCTCAACAAGTTTTTACTTATCCTTGTTTTTTTGTAAAATCATTTCCTTTTAATGAAAAACTTTTTTGTAACCTTTTTCTATCTAGCCAATCAACTATTTTAGAGGTTGAGAGATGGTTCTGTCCGCGTGGAATCGCTGTGAGAAAAAAGCTCTAACAGCTTTGTTTTCTTTGTATGCTTTTCATTCTGTAGGAAAAGTCCAGAAATATTTTTAGGCATTTTCTGACAAATATATTTGTGAATTTGCATATAAGGGCTTTTTGCTTGTGCTTTGACAAACTATTCGTTTGATCTATTAAACAGCTTTGATTTTTTTTGTAACTGTTATATCTTTTCTATATGCCTATTCAATACAGGCTATATATGCTTTTCTTAATGAGTTTATTCTTCGAACAATAGCTACATAAGAACTGAACTAGGTATCAGAGAAAAAGAGCTAGGAAAGTTCATTCATCTGATGAGTCATCCATAGCAGCTGACAACTGATAGACACTATCGCAACATAGAAACATTATTACCTATACTACTAACAACTCACAGCAGCACCAAGCCACCTGATGCCAACACAGCAGCGCACACGCCTCCTCCACCCTAACCTATTCAAAAATTTCCTATTTCACCATTCCAATTTCCTTTAAATCCTTCCTTACGACCTCTCCCACCCATTCGCGGACAACCTGCTTTTCGTTTGGCCCTAGATGGATGGCCGAGAACAACGATCTTTGGCAATCTGTCATCCTTCATCTGTGAAACGCGTCCAAGCCATCTCAACATTTCTCCCATTATAACCCTGAACACCAGGATGGAACCACGTTTACAGCCAGAGTAGCTTTCTGGCTATTTTGGCTGTTTTGTACATACTTGGCCTGATCATTTTATAGTCCTTTTAATACTGTCTCTAACCCTTATTCATTAAAAAGTGCCACAAACTTTTTCATATTTATCTATGTCATTTCCTGTAACTCTATCACGGTTCACCGCGTTTTGAAATGTTCACCCTTCTCCCTTTAACTCTTTCCTTATTACTTATTGAAGCCAAATTCCTATCATTAGATGGGACAATTCCAGATTGGCCTCTCAGCTTTTTAACATGTCAGTACAATATTATACTATCATGCCGTTTAGCTGAGCATCACGTTTCAATTGGGTATATGTGAAGCATTAGTTACATGCATATCAGTAAAAAGAAATTTTTTTTTATCATTCTTATGTATTTTTACCTATTTTTTAACTATTTTGTGGAAACCAATAGTAAGATAATGCTGATACTAAAATGAGTTTTACCTGTAATAAGGAGCAGCTTCAGGTTTTTGTGATTGAGGCTCATTACCAATAGACCACATTATAACAGATGGCCGATTTTTGTCACGATGGATAAGTTCTTTCATAGCTTCAAGGTGATTTTTCAGTAAATCAGCTCCAAAATGGCTTTAAAAGATATTACTTATTAGGAGCATAGGTGAAATTCTACCTAAGAATGATTCGAAGAAAACGTCACAAACAAAAAATGCCAATTAATCCAACTAAAAAAAGAAAACATAGCTAAATATCATATGCAAAGAAATAGGCTGATACAGGTTTTCTATCTTTTTTTTTCCCTTTTTTTATCTTTACACTGCTAAATATAAATACATCTATATGAAAAGAAAATTATTAGAATATAAGCTCTGACTGTGAGCTTTTTAGGGAATTTAAGGGAACCAGGGTCTAATTTGAGATCTTAAATTCTCATAAAATTACATAAATACACACAAAAAAATACATAAACATGTTTAAAACCACAAATATATTCCAAAAAATTAGAAAAAAAAACAACCCAAAATTACATATTTAGAACTTACAAGAAAAAAGAGCAGATCCTTTTTTATTTTCTGGTTTTTATAATATATACTTAGAGCTTACATCACGAAGAAAAAATACGTTCGTCCTTCACAAAAATTGTACGAAAAAATCTTTTATGAAAAAAGGCTCCTATTCAAAATTCTAAAAATTAAAGCATTGAAGCCATAGTACTCAAACTGGACCCTACAGTCTTTACAAAAGCAGCCTTTACCTAACGATGCGTTAAATATAAATCATTCTAGACAACGTGTTGCGTAGTCAAAAACTAATTGTTGAAGAGAGGTCACTTGTTGGTTGGTGGCTTGCTAGTCTTCTCACGTCTCTTGCTAGTTCTTGTACAAATAGATTATTACTATTATATGAATAGCACTAGAATGCTATTACTGTTTAAGCCACCGGCGCACTAGCAAGGCCACTATTAAATATTTGCAAAAACCATTTTAGACAACAAGAGGTCTTATAGTCGGAATTTGCCACAGAATAAGATATAAATATGTTGACAAAATAAAAAGAAATAAGGAACAACAATCATATATTGGGGGTCAACAGAGAGCTACGTTCACCCAGCTCCCTTAGTACTGAAAAAAAGAATTCAAAAGTCCACTAAAAATAGAGAAATAAAGAAAAATCAGAGAAGCAAACGGAGAAATTAGCATCAAATTTTGAAGGAGAGCAGGGGTCATTTACTTATTAAATTTTGAAAAATACCTTTTTTTTGGGGGGGGGGGTTCATTAAAGATGGCCTTTTCCGGTATTTTCATTGAAATAATTTGAAAAAGCAAACAAAAAGCAACAGCATCCTTCCTATATTTTGAAAAATACAGTTTCACCCCTCCCCTTAATTTCTATGGACTAACACCATTGACGTTAAAGCTGTTTTGGTTTGCTTTTGCCATTGGAAGCAGGTTCATCGGTACTAGTGCATTATGCGGGCACCGCTATATACTGTATGTGGAATGTCAAACGGGAAATGCTACAGTCAAACAGGAGAGACAGATACCCGGTACTGAAACAGTTGTTAGAGTGGAATTGATCTAATATGAGCGTTAAAATTACAATTTGGGATTTGCCAAAGACAGAAAAAGAGGCAGTTGAATTTTTAGAGAATAAGGGGTTAATACCCAAGACAAAAGAGTGCAAAAATGAACACACGATGACTTTATACTTGTATGAGAAGCATACTGGAGGTGTATTGGAGGTGTCGTGTACGGCAATGTAAGCAAAAAGTCCGTTCGCGTGTCAATACGTAGTTTGCTAACAGTAAAATACCATTTCTTACTGTAGTTTGTTTCATTTATTTCTAGACCAAAGAATGGTCGTCTATTGCCATGTGTGAAGAAGAACTAGGAATAACCGGGCATCTGTCTCTCTCATTTGACTAGCATTTCCCGTTTGACATTCCACATACAGTATATGGCGGTGCCCGCATAACGCACCAGCACCTATTCATCTGATAATCCTGGAAACGTCTTTACCAAGGTCTGTAGTACAGAAGAAGCAGACTCCAAGACAAACTTCAACCTTTTATGGTTTTAATTTAATATCTAAATTTGATTCAACAACAATTTGCAATAATATGGTATCAAAAACCGACAATTTTTATCTAATTTTGTAATTCTGACAACTAAATGACGCTGGAAACTTAGCCAGTATCTACATATTTAGTATTTGAATCTGATGCAGTCTTGTCTACAGTCGTGTATGTGATCCCCAGCTCAAGATAATCCATTGCAAGAGACACAACAAATTATTTCCAGGAAGACGGCTCATGTCAACATGAAAGCTTGTGAATCTTTCGATCCTTGTACACTTCTAATTTTGACGTACCATTTCTCGTAGCCTGCCTTTGCTTTTTTCTTTCTTTATGCTTTTGGGTTCTTAGAGAGTTTACACATTGTCATAGTTCGAAAATTGTAGCTCACATATTTTCATATTTCAATATTTTTTATACATAAACTAAAATTTAAATGCATAAATTTGGAATTAGTAACATTTGGTGCATTTTATATGTAAGTATGTACAGATTTGCTGATTATATGTGTTTCATTGGTAGAAAAACTATTCAATAAATATTGGGTTTACCCAGTTTTAAATAGAATAATTCCGTCTTTTTCTGTAATAGAACAAAAGTTGTCAAATTCCTAAGTGTATAATCTGATCCCCTCCCAGTTTACAACGGTGTGCTCCAGGGAACCCTCTGAGGCCTTATTCCATTTCTTACACTGATAAATAACCGTGGTGCTGGTTTCTCAGATAGATAGAAATTTGTTGACGATTTAGCTGTCGTAGAGGAAATTTTTCAAAAATTGAAAAAGCAGCGCAAGAAATTTCCTGGAACAGATATAGAATAGAATTTAATTTAAAAATTTCTTCCGCAGCATGGTTGCCGAATTTGAATTTCACGTCACAAAAATCACTAGTATATTTATACCGTACCAAAAAGTTTTGTCATCACTGATGTTCACGTCCGGTGTATTTGACCTTCACGTTAAACATAATCCATTGTACAAAATAAATAAAGAAAATGATTAAAAACTTAGTAAAAAAAAAAAAAAAAAAAAAAAAAAAAACAACAAAAAAAGGAAAAAAAACATAAAATTAATGACTAGTTTTCTTGGCAATTATACAATTCAACAAAACTCGGAACAAAAGTCTTGCGATATCTTTCGTGTTTAGCAGAGACGGGAATCAATTTGGAGACATTTTGTAACTTTATACGGGACGGTCTGTTGGGGGTGGGAAGGTAGGATTCGGGTATAATGAAACGTAATAAGAGAACAGACAGGGTCTTGGTACCGAAACGGAGGCACAGGAGATTCCTCCTCGTGGCCAGCGTGGTGAGTTTGAACCTACCTAGTCGATAACGGTGAGGAGCCTTCCCTTCACCGTTTATGATTCTAAGTGCTTGTTTTTGGACATTTTCAATCTTATAAATATGCTCTGAAGAAAGACCGAAATGCCGCACTGGACAAGCATATTCCAGTATTGGCCGCATGAAAGAACAATAAATTTGGAGAAGATCCTTAAGGGGGCAAGAAAATTTCATCAGAGGTTTCAACAGGGAAACCGAATGGGAAACTTGTTTGAGGATGTTTTGAACATCCCACTTCAGGTCAGCAGTAATTGTCACCCCAGGTCGTTTAATGCATGTGACAGAGATTTCGGGAAGAATGGGGCTTATGAAAGAAGGGGTTGATTTTAAAAAATTAACTGTCATAACTGACAATTTATTAGCCTTAGCTTACATCTTCGACAAAGAAACCTCTCGCGTGACATCGTCAAGTAATTTCATAATTGAGCTTTTAATATTTCGTTGACAAACCTCAAGTGCAGAGAGGTCGCCCACATACTTCCATCAATCTGTGTGGTCAGTCATGAGGCTATTAACCATTATAAGGAATAAAATCAGAGTTCCCTGGGGGACCCTACAACAGATAAGCTGGGGATCGGAATAAACATTTTTATATTTAAGCACTTGAGAACGATTTGTTATAAAAGAGGCAACAATTTTAACAAAAAAAGGACTCACTTGAAACTCCATCAGCAGGAGATACAAGGATATTGTAAAAAATTAGGTCAAAAGTTTTCTGGAGATCAATTAATAAGAGATTCAGCAAAGTATCAGGGTTTTTAAGATTTTTTATGAATGGTGTCAAAAAGACTAACAAGGTAATATGAAGAAGATGTCTCCTTCAGGTTTTCAAACTGTTTTATGTCAATAAGTTCAAGAATCTTTGCCTTTAACAAATTAGTAAAAAAAACCTTCGCACAATAAAAAAAAAAAAAAGGGTCAAGGTGATTGGTCGTACTCCATTAAAATCGTTCAGGCCTCCCTTCTTTTGGATTGGAGTAACATAGCTGAGCTTCAAGCACGACGGGTAGCATCCGGAATTACTAATATCATTAACAATACTGAAAAGGTGTATTGATAGTTTATCAGGGAAAGCTTTTATTAGATCAATTGGGATATCAATGGGATATATGCTAGTTTCTTTTTTTCAGTTCCTGTATTTCTTTTATTATTTCCTTCTCTGAAACTTTTGAGATTTAATCTTTTTAGAGTTTCAGGCATTAGATGGTTTTCCGAGAGAACGTCTGTAGGGTAAAACTAACCTGTCTCACAACCGTCTATACCCAGCCCACGTTAGGGAACATTTGCACAATGTTGGCAAAATATTTATTAAGCTCATTGTCTGTATGTTCAGGCGGTTCATCCAGAATCAAGGTTCTTGCACGAATGACCCTCTATTTCTTTCACTTTCTTAAACCGTTGCTGAGGTTTGCTCTCTTTTAAGCAATTTAATTTATTCTTACTAAAACGAGAGGCAGCACGACCTATCTCTTTCTTCATTTGTTTACGGAGGGCTACGGCATCATCTTTCTTTTCAAGGCAAAAAGTTGTAACTACAAATGGATTAACCCTTTTATTGTTTTTTTTCATTAATGTAAGGCTTACCTGAGGAACATACCTTCTTGGTAACCTCTTGGAAACATTTTTGGTAATTTGTCATTAATTTTGTTTGAAACAACCTAACCTTTGAGTTAAGATTTACAGACGACACACATCATCCCAAATCTCAGACGTCATCCAAGATCCAAAATCAAAAAGACCTTGACTTGTTATTGGCTGATAAGAAAATTCAGAAACTGAGTAATTTTGTTTAAAAACTAGCAGTGGTTTCAAATGCATTATGAAATGAAAGCTATCACCGACGGGGGGGGGGGGGGTAGTTAGAGTATTATAAAAGGTTTTAAGGTTGGTGCAAATAACATCCAAACTGGTTCCACCTTTTGCAGTAGGGAAATCAACAATTTGCTTAAGCTTCTGATTTTTGCACAGATAATTAAGACTAAGTTGCAATCCGTCTCCTGCTATTAAAATGCCAGCACTTGGGTACTTTGTCGTCACAAAGTCAAGACTTGCCTGTAGCCTATCTTGAAAATTACAACGAGATCAAGCTTTCTGTCTGGGTAAATCATAAAATGAACAAATAATTTAATTAGTGTAAGGCCGGGGGAGGTATTTGAGCAGTAGATATAATAAATTATTTCATCGCAATCACCTAGTCTTGGCACATGGACAAGGGTAGGGGATAAAAAATCCTTTGCCAAAATCATAACTCCTCCCCCTTTTTCCCCAGTCAGCCGGGCGTAGCCCAAAAAACTCCTGAAAACCAGTCATTTTAAGGAGATCTGAATTTTGTGCCTGGAATTGCTGTTGCTTCTAACTCAACTAACTTTTCAAAATTCAAACTTTCAGCGTTAGTACGGAAGAAAACGGGAAAATGATAAGGTTTTTCTTATCAAACTCTTTAACAACAGATTTCTTCAAAAAAACTTTATTCTGAGGCAACTTTGGCAGGGTGTAAGTATGGGAGAACGCTGGGAGTGGGGAGAACGTTGCCTAAAAGTAAAAATTATCATTCGGCGTATTGTGGGAAGGTTTGTTGTTAGGCTCAAACTCGCAACCCTGGACCGCAGGGACTACTAAGTCGGTTTTGAAGTGGACAGAAGAGGTTCCCTTTTAAAAACGGGGGGCAAACTGAAAGAGTCGCGGGTAAAATTCTCCTCTCTTAAGGTGAAAAAACTATATCTTATATCTGAAATATCATTGGTAATCTATGAAGCTTTAACTGGTCTATTACCCCTAAAATTAATCAATCTTTACATTATTAGTGTGAAGCTGGGTGGAGGTGGGAATGAAATGTGGTGGACTAGCTGGAGGGCAGACAGGGGGTGGCGTGGAATGGGCATTTAAGTTCTCAAAGTTGGTGATTGGTATGGAATACGGGACCTGGGACTAAAGAACTCAAGATATCAGATGAAGCTGCTATTAATGACATGACAGTAAACATTTTAAAGTCAACAATTTAAAAAATTAATTTCAAGTTGCTAAGGCTAGGAATAAGTGAAGATGAAATGGTGACATTGGGTACCGAAAAGAGCGATCAGGTGGACAACTTCACTTACCTTGGTAGAATTATTAGTAAAGACGGTTGGGGCAGTGAAGATGTTAAATGTAGAATAGCCAAGGCTCAGGGTGTTTTTTTTTACAGTTGAAATAAAGTTTGGAAGAATAGAAAGATAATCTGCAAGCCATGATTAGAATATTGGAAGCTACAGTGATCACAGCGATCAAATATGGTTTCGAAGCACGCACTATTCGAAAAGTGGATAAACATTTGCTAGATGTTTTCCAGAGAAATTGCCTGCGGATTGTTCTGGATACCCGGCTGACTGACCGTATTTCAAACAGTAGGCTGTATGAAATAAGTGGTTCAATCCCGCTTTCTAGGGCCCTAATGAGAGAAAGGTTGGGATGGCAAGGGCATGTTCTGCGGATGAATGATAAAAGATTGCCGAAGATTGTACTTTTTGGCCTACCGTAAAGGGCTAAACGGAAAGCAGGTCGTCCGCGGTCGGGACGGGAGGTTGTAATAAAGAAAGACTTAAGGAAATGGGAACTTCCAGGGAGGGTGTAAAGAGAGAGGCTTTGAATAGATTGGGATGGAGGAGGAGCGTGCGTAGCTGTGTTCTTTCTCTCTCTCCTTACTTTGTATTTGTTCCTAATAAGTTATTCTAATTAAGTGTTTCCCGCCGTATAGACAAGCTCTGCTTCTTGGCTGGATTAAAATAAAGCTTTGATTTAAATAAAGGACTTCACAACAACAACCGGGCAGGAAATAGAACGAATTAGTTCTAGAATTGGATGACTGAACACCACCAGTAGCGGTTTTAGGCCACATAAACTGGGGCCGGGGGAGGTATACTAAAATTGCAATTACATCAATTTTTCACTCAATTAAGAACCTTAAAAGAAGCGTAAAAATATAAATAAAAGGATTTTAATGTTACATGTCAGAAAAAATAGGGGCCCCCCCTCCATACTCCCCACACTTAGAGCCACGACTGAACACCACAGGCATCGCTGTTAGAACAACAAGCTGAAGTATTTTATTTCTTTAATTTTGCCAGATGTACACAAAGCAAAACAAAATAGCAAAATTAAAAAAATGAATACTTTTAATAAGGTAAATAAGTATCTTAAATAAAAATACAGAATCTTACTCAAGTCCAACTCCTGGGATCTCATCAATTACCATTATCCCATTTGTATCAGCAAAATCCATAATCTCTTCTGCATAAGGATAATGAGACGTTCTGAAAGAGTTGGCTCCCAGCCAATTGATTAAGTTGAAATCTTTTACTATTAAAGAATAATCAACTCCCCGTCCTTTTATCTATAAAAAAAATAATTTCCTCATAAATTAAATCTAACTCCTGAGATATCTTCTACATCCATAGTTTCATTTTTAGCAGTAAAATGTACAATATTTTCTTCGCGAGGAAAACACAGAGGAAAATATGATCCTGAAGTAAAAAATACTTTCTACTTCGATAAGATTTGGCTTTAAACCACATGATCGAATTCGAATATATTATAGTTAACCAATAATCAGCTCTTCGACCTTTTTATCTAAAGAAAATAAGAAAAAAGAATAGCATTGACAATATCACTGGGGAAAAGGAAGCTAAAATCTGAATATTTTCAGGTAATTGTATAATATACCCCCGACCGCTCAAGTTTTTCATACACGGGCGCACTGTAAACCATTTATGTCGCTAGTTTCTTTCAACTTAGCGAAAGAAAATATAAAGAGAAGTGAGAGAATAGATGGGAAATATATAATTTGGGTTATATATTTGCATATTAGGGGAGGGGTAAACTATTTGGACATTGTGAAGTCAGATAACAATTCTTACTTCAAATCATCAGAATAATTGTAGCTAACACATTTTGCATGCAGACCCGCTGTACTTTACTCCACCCCCTCAATTCCTAATGTGCAAATATATAGCCAAAATTTGTTTCTAAAGTATTATATTTTTATCATGCTTAGGTATATTTTTATTAGGATTAATCTAACTCCACTTCTTGAGCGGTAGGGGGTATATTATACAAGTACCTTTTTTTTAAACTTGTTCTTGAGAGCAGAAACAGTTCAAAGAATCAAATGTAAACAAAGAAGATGTAACATTTTCAAGGGCTAATAGCTTTTTGACCCAGCTGTAAAAGACTATCACTGTAACTTTGGGACCAAAGCAGGAACCTCAGATTCAGCTATAAAGAATGATTTAAGGTTCTTGAAATATACAAAAAAAAAAGAAAAAATCAAACAGAACAAAAAACATTAACCAAGTTTTATTGAGCCTTAAAACGAATCCTACATAATTTATTCCATAATACAGCTATTATATACTAATCCTACATAATTTAAAGTTTGTTGATGCTATAACGATAACCTATTGGTATTATATACAGATAATCATTTAACTCTTTTGAAATCATTGAAATCATTTAACCGTATGAAACGAGGCGTCTTCGACGTCTAGATACTGATATTGGTTGTTTTTATTTCTTGTAGAAAATTTCGGAGACGACACTGCCTTTCCATGACGATAAAATGATAATTCAAAATAGGGATAAAATCTTTTTTATGAAACCAGGCACCTTCAACGCTGATAAATAAAGATAAAAACTAAAATAACCTAAAAACAAACAAAATCCAATAACAAGGAATAAAATAAAAGTTCAAAATAGGGGTAAAATCCTTTTTAATAGACAGTGTATAGACAATTCACAAAAAATATCAGATATTTCGGTCACATATACAGTGACCGTCATCAGTAGTAAAACTAGAAAAAAAAGAAAAAAAAAAAAAAACGGTTTTAGTTTTACTACTGATGAAGGTCACTGTATATGTGACCGAAATATCTTGTATTTTTTTGTGAATTGTCTATACACTGTCTATTAAAAAGGATTTTACCCCTATTTTGAACTTTTATTTTATTCCTTGTTATTGGATTTTGTTTGTTTTTAGGTTATTTTAGTTTTTATCTTTATTTATCAGCGTTGAAGGTGCCTGGTTTCATACAGGTGAAATATCCGCTGTAGTCCCGTTTGTTTCTTCATTGTTGAGATTTCTTTCTTTCTTGTTTTTTTTTTTTTGTGTCATGGCTGCCCAGTTCGGCATTAGGTTTTTCAGATACACAAAACAAACAGAAAAATCACCAAATAAAGCTTTTTTGCTTTTAATACAGGTTATAGAAATGTAAATATTGTCTTCATTTAGAAGATTTTGGACATATTTGTAATCAAACGCGGACTGGATGTGTAACCGAGAAAGAAAGGATATATTTGCATACATATCTAATATATATGCTATATTATATAATATATAATTATCTTGTTTAGATTCCCCCCCCCCCTAATATATCTGTACATTAGGGTGGTGTGGTAAGGATCCTTCAAAATGGATCAGGTCAATAAATACCAAATCATTTTATTGAGTTAGGACTAAAGTGAATACACCATTCGATGCCTTTTTTTATGCTGATTACGAATATAATAAGCATTTCTATCGGAAATGAATTTCAGCCCCCCCCCTATTTCGGCCAATTCAGGTGTGGGTTTGTTTAGGTATCGCCTTTATAGGGGGGGGGGGGCTGAAATTAATTTCCGAAATAAATTCTTATTAAATTCGTAATCAGCATAAAAAAAGGCATAGAATGGTGTATTCACTTTATTTGAAACTCAATAATATGATTTGGTATATATTGACCATGGATTGATGCCAATTTGTCTACTATTTATAAAGTAAAGATTCTTACAGATACATATTATGAAATATCCTAATCTAATACCTTACAACAGTATCGTGGAAAAAGCCGCGCCTGGGAGTCTTTGGGCCTAGGTTCGATCCCGGCTGTTGCATGGAATTTGAATTTAAAGCTATTATGTATGATTTTTATTTTCTTTTTTAGTCACTTCTTTTGGTATATAAAAATTACTTGTTGTCTTTATTTTTTAACCTATAATTGATACGGGGAGGAGAGGGGCAAGAAGTGAAATATATTGTCTCGATTTTACAAGATTTTGGATATATTTGTAATCAAACAAAGACTGGATATGGACTCGAGAAAGAAAAGAGATATTTACATATATCTAATATATGTGCAATAGAAGATAATATATTATTATCTAAAACGGATTTTCCCTTTCCCTCCTAGTATATTTTCGCATATTAGGGGGAGGGTGTAAACTATACAGGTTATATGCACTGATAAAGACAGTGTTCAAATCCCGCATCATAAACAAAAAGAGGGAAAGAAGTTCAAAAATAAAGAGAGTAAAAAATTAAAAGAAAAGGTATAGATAACAAAAAGGAGAACTACTAAAATTAAACTGTTCTTTAATCTAACAAATATCCATCAAAATTCGAGAATTTTCTGCCTTTTGTACACACAAAAAACCTAACCATTTCTCGGGTGACAAGTTTTACAATTTAATTGACCCAATGCATTACAAATTTATATTTTAGAACTTAGACAAATCATAAAAAGTTTTAATTAAATATCTTATCATAAAAAAGCTTTAAGCTAAAAATTTTTAACTGCAGAATATACCCCTACCAAAAAGTGAAAGTGAATGACTGAAGTGTAGTTGGGATGAGCATCCCGACTACACTACAGGCAATTTTAGCTACTGTATTAACACTACAGCTAAGGCGAAAGCTGTGATTAACCAATTAATATTAGATTAACATTACAAAATTAATATTAATTAATATATGTTTATATTTTTGTATTTAAACTTCTCTAGTTATTCCGACAGAATCGTCATATCTTAAATAACAAAAATACAGCAAACACATTCCGGAAATATACTTTACAGCTAAAATGACTTAACATTTGAAATTTCAAATTACACAAAATGGTCAAGTGTCAAAACAGTGTCAAGAAACAGTAATTACAGAACTTCCACAAGTAGAACAGTAATACGATCAGTGATGTTTCATACGTTCGCTCTGTAATTGCTCGAGTTTCAAATACAAAAGTAAAAAGATTTTGATTTTTTACCACTATGGTACGTATTTTACGCCTTATCCCAGGAAGACATCATTCGATGTCCCATTTATATATACCAGTGTGTCTATTCCACAAAAAGTAATGTTTTTTTTTGTGTTCGCTACATAATTGATTGAGTTATTGCCTTATATTTCGATTAATTACCCTTAAAGACGTATAGGATGTGTTTTGGGTCTACTCACATCAGTATATTATTTAATGTTCCGGCTATATGTAATGGTGTGGCTCTTATACGAAAAGTAATTTTTTTTTGTGTTCTTATATACGAACAGTAATATTTTTTTGTGTTCGCTATATACTTGACCGAGCTATTGCCCATATATTCCAATTTATTACCCTTAAAGACGTAGTGAATGTATTTTGGGTCGAATAACATCAATATATATCCAGTGTTCTACTTATATGTACTGGTGTGGTTCTGATATGAAAAGTAATATTTTTTTATATTCGCTATATAATTGATCAAGTTATTGCCCTTATATTCCAATTTATTACCCTTAAAGGCGTACTGAATGTATTTGGGGTCGAATTACATAAATATATTTTTCAGTGTTCCACTTATATGTACTGGTGTGGTTTTAAACGAAAAGTGATATTTTTTTTGCGTTCGCTATATACTTGATCGAATTATTGCCCTTATATTGCCATTTACTACCCTTAAAGGCGTACTGAATATATTTCGGGTCGAACAAAATCAAAATATTATCCAGTGTTCCACTTATATGTACTGGTATTGTACCATGAGTAAGAAGCGATGTATTTAAAATACCAAAATAAAGTTCCTTCTTTCTAAAGATAATTCCAATTTCCTATAATTAAGTTAAACCTAGTTTCAAAAAGGAAGTCCTTAATCAGCAAAGAAAAAAAGTGTAGTCACCCCAGACAAAGAACAGCACTATCCAGGCTTAAGATTCCGCTAAGAGAGTGAGAAATAAAAAATATGCTTCGTAAAATATTTCTCAGGAAGTTTAAATGGCAAAAACCGTGTGAATGCCTGAATCATCAGAAACATTCAAAAGAAATTATTGGACGAAAGATTTAGATCCTTGGTCTACTTGGGCCAATGGTGAGCCAGTCCTCACGGCGCAGGACTGAAAAGCTATGTTTGATACTTGGGTAAATGTGCTTTTTAAGATTGTTCGTAAATAAGGTTTGGGAGAATTTGTTGACTAGACTTAGGACCATTGAGAATGATTTCATACATTCTTGTCACCATTATTGTCATCTGAAGTGACCCATTGCTGTGCACCTAAGTATGTAAGTTCAATAAACTTATAGCCTTTTTTATCTATATTTATTTCATTTTATATGTCTGCTTCTAGTCGAATGATAGGTAGTTAGTTCGCATATCTCCGAGGTAAATGCTCCCAGGGAATCGGATTTCCAGATAGCTCGAGAAAAAAGAGGCCACATTTTTTCATCCCTACAAATAATAAAATTTTTCATCGCTACAAACAGCTAAAATTTTCTATCGCTACAGTATGGCTCTTATACGAAAAGTAATATTTTTTTGTGTTCGCTACATACTTGATCGATTTATTGCCCTTACATTCCAATTTATTACCCTTAAAGATGTATTGAATGTATTTTGGGTCGAATTACATCAATATATTATTCAATGTTCCACTCATATGTTATGGTGTGGCTTTTATCCGAAAAGCAATATTTTTTGTGTATGCTACTTACTCAATCGAGTTATTGCCCTTATGTTTAGATTTATTTCCCCTCCCCCCCCTAATATATTTGCACATTAGGGTGATCTTATACTGGTGTGGTCTTATACAAAAAGTAAATTTATTTTTGTATTCGCTATATACTTGATCGAATTATTGCCCTTATATTCCGATTTATTACCCTTACAGGCGTACTAAATATATTTTGGGTCGAATAACATCAAAGTATTATCCAGTGTTCCACTTATATGTACTGGTATGGCTCTTATACGAAAAGTAATATTTTTTGTGTTCGCTACATACTTGATCGATTTATTGCCCTTATATTCCAATTGATTACCCTTAAAGACATATTGAATGTATTTTGGGTCGAATTACATCAATATATTATTCAATGTTCCACTTATATGTAATGGTGTGGCTTTTATACGAAAAGCAATACTTTTTGTGTATGCTACTTAATCGATCGATTTATTGCCCTTATATTTAGATTTATTCCCCCTCCCCCCCTAATAAATTTGTACATTAGGGTGGTATTATACTGGTGTGGTCTTATACGAAAAGTAATATTTTTTGTGTTCGCCACATACTTGATCGATTTATTGCCCTTATATTCCAATTGATTACCCTTAAAAGACATATTGAATGTATTTTGGGTCGAATTACATTAATATATTATTCAATGTTTCACTTATATTATATACAAAAAGCAATACTTTTTGTGTATGCTACTTAATCGATCGAGTGATTGCCCTTATATTTATATTTATTCCCCCCCCCTAATATATTTGTACATTAGGGTGGTCTTATACTGGTGTGGTCTTATACGAAAAGTAGTATTTTTTTGTGTTCGCTACATACTTGATCGATTTATTGCCCTTATATTTCAATTTATTACCCTTAAAGACGTATTGAATATATTTTGGGTCGAATTACATCAATATATTTTTCAATGTTCCACTTGTATGTATTGGTGTGGCTTTTATACGAAAAGCAATATTTTTTGTGTATACTACTTACTAGATCGAGTTATTGCCCTTATATTTAGATTTATTCCCCCCCCCCTATTATATTTGCACATTTGGGTGGTTGTTGTAAGGTATATTTTTGGGTCTAGTATAATTCTGGTGATAAGGCATTCAAATTAATTTTATCGTTCGTAACTGAAGTTAAATTATTATAGATTGACTTAATTTCGTTTTCAGAATTAAGGCCGGACTGGGGGAGGGGTAGTATTAAAACTAATTTGTTTTGGTACTCCATTCTACAAGATTTAAGAAGCTCTTGGGAGGAATTTGCCATGGAGGGGAGATTTCCTAGCTGGAAAAATTCTCTAAGGGCAGCCAGGTATTCTTAGGCCTGATTAAAAAAAAAAATAATCAAAAATGAAATTTTCTTTACAGTTAGATTTTTCAACTACAAGTAAATAGCAACATTATAACTTAAAACAGACAGAAATTATTCCATATATTAGGGGAGCTGGCCCATCTTCTATCTGTCACACGTTACACTAATGTTTCCTAATCCTATGAAACAAGTTCTTATTCAAATTCACTGCCCCTTTCATTTCAGCAGTCGTGTTGCAAGAGATTGGGGGGGGGGGGGGTAAATTCCTATTTTTATTATACTTGAAAATATCACAACAACAGTTTCGGAAGAACAGTCGTTCTCAAAGAATTAAGGAAACCGTCAAACTTTAGCATAAAGAGCTATGAATTGAAGTGAGACCAATCCTCCTCACATTCCTTAGTTATTTCTGTTCTTTTTAAGTTTTAATATTGCCCCTTAATTTAAGCTGAGAAAGCTTGTTTTTTTAATTTATCAACGTATCTTAACGTCGATATTTTCAGGATATTTTGAATTGGATATGTTTAGAATTGTAAAATGTTAAATCGTAATATTGATCCAAAGTGGACCAAATTGAAAATTTGAAATTTTGAAAAACTTGAAAATTCAAAATTGAAAATTTTGAGGTAACCTATCAATTTAAAAGTATCAAAATCTATATATTGAGCATCCCAGTCGGAGAGGAGGTAATGCCACACGATCAAACTTTCGTTCCCAAATTGACCCATATTTCTTACAACATAAATGGGTAATACAGACATTTATTTCAAACATTAACACAACTAAGTTGATTTTTCATAAAATTTTGTTTGTTTTTGCCATAAGAAAGATCACGAGAGTTCATCGAAGAGAGAATTAACCGTGTAGGAAGGGATTTTTCTTGGAAGAAAATTGTAATGGTAGGGGAAATTCTCTACAGAAGGGGATTTTTAAGGCCTTATTTGAAAAAAGCAGTCGGAAATTACATTTAAAAAGCATTCCTTTTTTTTCAACTAAAGTTAGGAGCAACAATAAGACTTAAAACGAACAAAATCATTCCATATGCGAGAACGGCTGCCCCATCTTCTGCCAATCGTTCATCAATCTAAAGTATTTTAATGCTACAAAAAAGTTTCTTATTTCAATTCACTGGCCTTTTGTTTCAGCAGTCGTTCTTAAAGAGTTGGGAAAATATGTCAAGCTTTTTGTCTGCTTGATGAGTGTAAACACGACACAATAAATGACAAGACAAACAAGCAACAATCATTCATAAACTTCCAGGAAAGATTTAGCTCTATTCCAAGGATATTGATGCTGTAGCTAGTTAATGATTTAACCAATAAAGAATTTAAAAGACAAGACAGAATTAGTGGCAACGTAAAGTTTTATGAACTTTTGATATAACCTCAACTCCCCCCCCCTCATCCTTCAAAAGACCACATAACCCCCCCCCCCTAGTCAAGATGCTACCTACGCCCCTAGATAAGGAGCTAAAATAAACATTATTTAAAAGTAAAAATAGTTTCAGGTGATAATATATATTATTAAAAAAATAACCTAAATTAATTTTTTCAAGTTCTTAATATACTTTTGCTACCCAAGGGTGCCCTGCAACAAGCAAATGTAGTGGCACAGATAGTGCATAACACCGGATACCATAGCATATATTCATAAGCCTCTAGCGACTGAAAAGAAAATTTTCGAATGGAAATTCATTTGAATTGGCAAAAAATTCAAGTTTGTTCCAAAAAATATCTTTCACTACTTATAGTAGTTAACTTTATAGAGACCGAAATTGCCTTCAGAAAGCCTTTAAAATCAGTTTTCAAACATAGAGGGAAAGGCAAAATGTATTTTTCAGAATCTAGGAGATGGGGGTGTAATTTTGTCGTCTTTTTTCAAAGAGAATAAAAACAGGTATTTTTTAATGAAAATACATGTCTTTAATGAAAAGATATTTTCAAAATCTAGGGCGAGGAGGAACAGGGGGGGGGGGGTGAAATTCAGAGATGAAAAAGTGCCCTTCCTCCCGTCTAATGCGCTTTTTTAAAACATAAAGAGCTAAGTTAATAAACTATTTGATGGACTTACTGACTTAAACGCACATTTCAGTTTTGAGGGTGATTATTTATACATTTAAAAACATAATATCTAATAAGGATCAAAGCCGTACCCGGGTGGTGGGTGTTTGAAACCCCCCCCCCCCAAATGTTTGTCTGAATCGTAAAAGCGTAACACAAATGGATATAAAAAATTTTTTATGCGTTTTTGAGGGTTTTTTGTGTAGCCACTCCCCCCCTGAAAAAAAATCTTTGAGTAAACCCTCCCCCATCCCCCCCCCCCAAAAAAAAAACCTTGGTACGGCCTTGATAAGGATAGACCAAAGATAGAAAGATAGACTAAAATCGCCAACCGTTCTAATAAAACGCTTCTCCGATTCATTTGTGCCTTGCTGTGTATCAATTTTAAATAAGTATTATTCCAGTGTCCCCTTTTTTCTATATCAAACAGCTAGTGGTAATGAACTGTTAGTAAGAAGCAACGCGGCTCAATATAAACCAAAACTGTAAAAAACAGAATTTTGATAGCGATAAGTGCATCAAAATAATCGGCTTATTATGCTGATTCTAAATATATGATTCATCGAGTTTAGTTTTACCCATCAAAAGCTATGAGTCTGAGAAAATTTGCCTGATTTTTGAAAAAGGGGGAAAACACACCGTAAAATTCAAAGAATCTTAATGAAAATCCCACCATCAGATTCATCATATCAGAGAGCCCTACTGTAGATGTTCCAAGCTCCTATATACAAAAATGTGGAATTTTACTCTTTTTTTGTCAGAAGGCAGATCACGAATAAGCGTTTTTTTTTCTAGGTTCTCGTATTAAACTAATAATTCTAAAATATCGGGGGAGGACTCATTTGATCGGAAATCGAAAGTCTAGTGCCCTTTTTAAGTCACCAAAAAGATTGGAGGGCGGCTGGAAGTTTTCCAATCAAAATTTGAGACAGCCATTTTGTTCAGAATAGTAGAAAGGTTTCAGTAACTATCCTTTTGGGGATAATATGGTCCGTCACAGCCTCTGGGAAAAGGGCTGTAAGTTGAAAAATTTACCCTTTGTTTGCGTATAATATTTTTAAGCGATGATAGAATTTTCCAAAGGGGATTTTATATGGAGTCTTTTTTGTGGGAGAAATTTCCCAAGGAGGAATTTCTCGTGATGGGAGGAAATTTTTATGAAAGGGGACACTGATTTACCGACATTATTTGAAAAAACGATCAGAAATTGTATTAAAAAACAAGATTTTTCAACTGAAAGTATGAAACAACATTAAAACTCAAAGCGAAAATAAATTATTCCGTAGATAAAGAGGTTGCCACCTTCCTCAATTTGTACCCCAAATTCCTAAGAACGACTCCCGAAACAGAAGGACCGTTTAATTAGAATACAAAGCTTTTTTTAAAAGTACTAAAAAAATTTAGCATGAAGAGGAAGGTAATGAAGAGGGGGGCAATCTCTTCAAACACTGAATAATTTCTGTTCGTTTAGGAATGTTTTTGATTTAGGATGTTTCTAGGTTAGGAGTCTTTCATGTTTAGGATGCTTCTAAGAATGTATATGTAGGTAATCGCTACGCGCAAAAATCAAATTTTTTGTCCCTAGCGTAGTGATTTATATCTGTAATTGTTTATATTTTTGTTTATTATATTAAATAAAGTCAAATAAAGTCAAGTTCGTTTTGAGTTTTAATTTTCCTCCTTACTTTCATTCGAAATTTTTTTTTTTTTCTTTTTTTTTTCTTTTTTTTTTTTTCTTTTTTTAATTTCATTGTTAGTAAGAACGCAGATTAATTGAAATTTATTCTTAACCACTATAGCTTGTATGAATAAATTTATTCTGATTCTAAGATAGCTTGAAGTAGGGGCAATACGGAAAACACCTACCAGAAAATCTTCATGTTTTCCAAACCCTTGGAAATATACTTTCTGATGATTGATGAAAATGCCTGAACTGTTCCAACTAAGTGATCGAACTCCAATTTTCAGCCGGTAGAAATCCTCAACGTCACCATCTTTCAAATGAATCTGAAAATATAATCCATTTTCTAATTATCAAAAATTCTTCAAAAGGATGCTGCCACAATTTCCTATATCCTACTAACATAAAATACACTGCCTAAAGGTAATGAAAAACTAGTAGAAGAAAATGGTTACCATGTTGGCAACCAAACCAATGGTTTGGTTACCAAACATGGTTACCATGTTTGGTAGCTAAACATGGAACGCAAACGGTAGCGCAACACAGTGAAGTGTCTGGCGATTCCATAAAAAATAAGAAATTTCAAAGAAAATTCGATAATTTATACAATTAATCTGCAATTTTACAGGATGGAAGCTGGAATTTTTCTAAAAAGTGGTAGTTAATCAGCATTTTCTGTTTTCAATATTATTTTGAACCAAAATCTAGTATGCAAAAATTGGCCTAGGCGAGCTTGGAAAAAGCTTCGTAGGTTAAGTAGTCTAATTGACCTTAAGCTAACAGGCCAAATGGTGATATAATTCTGCTTTTTTCACTCTTCGGACGCTTTTAAGCACCTGGAAAAACAACTATCCAGAATTTTGGATTTAATAAAGTCACCAAGGGCTAGATGGCGTTGGTAATTTTTCTTCCAATACTGTTCGATTGCATGTCCGGAAGCCTGTATCAACAAAAAAAGTAATATATAAAAAATTAGACTACAATAAACATACCATATAAATAAAAGGCAAAATAAAACAAATACAAAAACAAAAACAGACGAAAAACAAAAAAACTCAGATTAAAAAAAATTCACAAAACTCACAAAAATCTCAAAAACTGCCGCCTGACACTGCCGCCTGATATGTAGCCTGTGTAGAAACTCGACACGTTACATAAATGTTACGTTATATACGCTACGTTACCTATCATATTGCTGTGTAAGTTTCCCTTATAGGGTTTTCGGACAAGGCGTTTCTAATTGTGCGCTTTGTCTTTCGATCTGACACCATTTTTAGGCGTTTTAGGAGTACACTGCTATTTAATAGCTGTGAAAAAACCAAGGACAGGAGACACGGTAAAAAACGACCAGCTAGCCAGTCTCGCTCCTTTAAAATAGCACATAGCTAAAATAGAAAATAGCTATGGAATAGAAATAAGAAGGTATTTTTCAAAGTCTAGCGGTATGTAGCCTGGGTAGACACGTTACATAAATCTAGGTATTTCTTTAAATCAATAGGAGTGACTATGATGTGTCTTAGGCACTGGCCTCGTGTTGTCTGAACTGTGATGGGTTATTAGTAGCATCAGTAGTAGTACTTTTAGCCCGAGAAATACTTCCGAACGCCACACATACAGTTATAAGAACGAAGAGAATAACTATAATTAAAAATATACGAGCTTAGTTGTCTTTAGCTATTTTTTAAACTAAATTTCCTAAGGGGGAATTCTTGGACGGGCCTAATGGAGAACCCCAGCCCACGTACATATATGAATCTATAAATAGTTTAGAAGCTATTTTTTTTGTATCAATCCATGTCAAAGTTTTTATTGTTGGTCCAAAATTTATACTCTTTGGGATGAAAAAAGAACAAAATTTAAATTAATTAAAAGAAAAACAACTCAATAAATCAATGAACCAATCAATGAAGAAAAGACCTTGAAGTCCTTGAAGACCTTCATAGATTCATGAAAAGGTCAATGTTAACTGTAATTTAAATAATTATTATTACTTTGTTGAATTTTAATAATACCCGTAGGTGCTGAGCGGTTCAAAAGAGAAAATTCGTCCATGGAAAAATGACAAGTTCAAAACAAAAAGCATATAATTAGTCCAGTATTTATCTAGAGGGGTCTTTTTATCCGGTCTCAGTATCCCCCCCCTTCATGTATTGGAATAATAATATTGGTTAATGCAATGATATAAGACTTTTTGCAATACGGTCAATTCATAGGTTTGAAGTCTGATATTTGTTTGTCCACGTTAGCTCTAGTTTATGACAAGAACCCCTTTCCCGATCTTGTGATTCTCCCTATATCCTTCACATTCTCCTTGATTTTCAAATAAACATTTACATCCCTCTTCCCATAAAATGATTCATCTGCACTTGCCTGACTTGGATTATATAAATTGGAGGTTGAGTAAATATTTACATAAATTCTACCAATATTTATAGTTTCATAAATGCAGGTAAAGACATAACCATATTGGAGTCTTCGCGGCAGTGTTGACAAGTTAAGAGTGAAGCATATCAATCCTAATTGGAATTATGGCTCATCGGCCATTGGGAATAGAAGAAACAGTCATAAAAACTAAAATCGATAGAAGTCATCGATAGACACCGATCTGAATTAAAATTTCTAGAGCTGACAGCGACTAAAGGGCCGCCATTGTCCCTTCGTGCTTCTTTTGCCCCAGATATCCCCCTAGCCCCCATTAAATCGAATGAAGTTTTTGAGATAGCGATTTCCCTAAAAATGGTAAGTTGCAAAATGGGGCGCGGGAGAGGGGGACTAAACCCATACAATCCCAAAGGCCTGAAATTGTACAATGGTCCGTTCTTCACTGATATATTTTAGTAGAAAAGATGAGTACGTTTCAGCTTGTTAAAAACAAAATTTTGCAAAGTAAACTAATACCAGTAAGGTTATACATACCAGATGGGCCAATACCCCTCTCCCCTACCACCACCAACTTTTTAGCAGAATGGTAACATGCTATACTTGGTCTAAACCAGAATCATGCATGGATTTAGATTGTAGTGCAAAACTAAGGTAAGTATAAGCTTCGGACTGATTCGGTGCAATACCGAGCTAAGGCCTGAATTGGAGCAAAAATGGTCCAGTTCCTGATTCAATGCAATACCGACAGGGATAAATATCTAGAGATGGAGTGATTTAGTCTTTTTGTAAATCAAGTGAAGAAGATATATAACAGAATATTATATGTTTTCGGTGGTTAATTGTAGTCACCTTTTAAAGTTGATTTATATTTAGGCCTAGTGGGGTCATTATTAACCTACGTTTATTGTTGATGAGTAAATCCTTAATCACTAAACAAAAAAAAACAGGGGGTCGAAACATACATGTACAGAAACGGTAAATAATATACGGTATGCAGTTATGAATAAAAATAATTTACTAAATGTTCAAAATCCTGATTTTTTCAATTAATTGAGGTTTTATTTCTTGTGTTTTCATTTTACAGCTGGAAGTCCAGAAATCTTTTTGTTTTCTTACAAACATTTATTTTGTTTTATAAGTGCTGTTGCATAACAGCTAAAAGTATAACAGCTTTACAACTAAATCAAGTTTTACTCTATGATGATTTCTTAAGAGTAAGGATTGTTTCTATTCATAAGTAAATTTTTGATTGTTTAAAAAATGTCAAAGTAAAACTTCAAAGAGTTTTTTTTAGTGTTTTACTAAAAGGTTTGTGCACAGTTGCTAAAAGTATCACAAATACCTTTAATGTATATAAGTATCCAGGTCGTTCATGCATTAAATTTGGCCACCAGAGTTTTGGTCTTTTAAAAGATATTTTGTTCTTAGACCCAAAATTGGAAGCAACATTTACGCCATCTTCATCCAATAAATCCGTGTACACCATCGCATCTTTTGAACATCCTTGACAGAGTATAGAATACCGTATAGTACCTGTAATATTTAATTTAATCAAAAATCCATATAGCTGGCTAATATCTTCACACGCAAAAAGGAGAGGGGCTACGGAGAACCCAAGCAAACTGAGATTTCTGAAAGAGAGGAGAGTGGGGGGGGGGGGTGACACAAAGACATAGAGAATGAGTGAGTAAGAGATAGAGGAGGGGGAGGAGGAGGAGGGGAATATAGAAGGAGGAGTGAGAGCGGAGGAAAAAGAAAAACTAGAATTAGAAAAAAAGAACAATGGGTTAAGGACCCCCCACGAATTCGATAAATTACGCAAAAATACTGTCTGTATTTCATTCTCACCTGACAAAAAAAATGCTTCTTAATATAAATTATTTAAACTTTCTTCTTGGTTCTAGGAAAAACATTTAACGAAAGTGAGTTGGTTCAAAAATATTATGCATTTTTTATGAATAAAATATAGAACTGAACACTGGTACACTTATCAGAGGCAACGCTATTACGTTGCCCATAGTAAAGGCATAACGCTTCAATGTTCCACTTTTTTCCAGAGGCACTTCATAAGGAAGAGGCAGTCTTATAAGCATTGGAGGGGGCTCACTCGATTGAAAATCAAAAGTTTTAGTGCCCTTTTTAAGAGTCAAGAGTGATCGGATGGCAACTTGACCCCCCCCCTCACCCCTTCTTTTACCCAAATACATCCGATCAAAATCTTTAGATAGCCCTTTTGGTCCGAATTATCCAAAGATCATATAACAATAACTCTGGGGTTGACTTAAACCCCCAGGGCTCGGAGCAAGAGTTGTAAGTTATACCCCGAAGGCATATAAGGTTTTTATGGAAAAGACGGTCATACAAACTTTGGAGAAGGCTCATTTTATTGGATATTGAGAGTTGTAGTTTCCTTTTTAAGAGCCAGAAGTGATCGAGGGCAAATAACCCTACCCCGCGCCGTTTTTTCCCCCAATGAAACTGATAGAAATTATGAGCTTGCCATTTTGTTCAAAATAGTCCAAATAATATACAACAATGCCTCTAAGGTTGGCACAACCCCCGGAGCCCAGGGGCAAGCGTTGTAAGTTATGCCCCAGAGGCATATAAGCTTTTTTATGGAAGGGGTGACCACATAAACTTTGGAGGAGGCTCATTTGACTAGAAATTAAATTTTTTTTTCCTTTTTAAGAGTCAAAAGTGATTGTAGGGGCAAGTACCCCGTCCCGACCCTCTTTTTGTAAGTTATGCCCCGAGGCAACGTGCATTTTATAAGGGATTGATGTGTCGCTCATATATTATGCTGACACAATTTTAAATATTATTAGAACCTTACATGGAATAAAGAAATGTCTTAGTGTATTAAAGGTAGAATATGCTCGTGATCAATCCGTCGAAAACTGAATTGTTATTTTTTAGTTATAGTCGACTGAGGACATATGTGCTATACTAGAAGATACGGAAATAAACCTGTTCAACCGCTTACTTACCTAGGAGTCCTAATCAGTACGTTATTGAAGGCCACTCGTGTACGTCTTATTGCTAATACCCATAGAAAAGCTCGTTCTGCTTATAGAAAGGTTGTCCCGAGCAAGGCAATATTTATTCACGAAATTCTAGCTCGATTGTATAATGTGCTTATTGTGTTGAGTTTTCTCTACATTTTTCCGTTTTGGTATTTTTTTACACTGACAGAGAAGAACAAGCTGTGTACGTACAATTTATTATAATTATGCCAAGTATTTGCTTGGGCTTCCACCATGGTTTAAAAACCGTTATTTGGTCAGTGGATTTGTACTGATAGACTCCGCTTTGGCAGTTCCTACCAGAGATACGAATTTCCATAAAAAGTCCCTCACTCTTAGTCATCCTTGGGTAACTCTTCAGAAACAAACTTAATATGGTTATATTATTTGAATGCTGAATCTGGGTTAGCCCTTTTTATTGTATATATTCGTGTTAAATTGTGTTCTGCAGTTTATCTTTTTTACTGTATTTATTATTTTCTTATACTCTGCCGCCTATTGTATTTTGTACAGTTTTGACAGGTAATAAATCTATATGATATATCATATCATATATGATTTTTATGGAAAGGGGTGGTCGTATAAACTTTGGAAGAAGCATATTTGATTAGAAATAAAATGTCACCACAGCCCCCCCAAGGCAAAGATTGTAAATTATCTAATTTTTCCTTTTTTAACATGCAGGATTTATCATTGGGGAATAGGGTAATGTTTGATCATGGGTGCATCTGAAAAGACTTAGGGTATTGAGGTGAAATTTCGCGCAATGTTGAGCTAAATGAAAAGATACTATATGCATACACGTTATCAAAAACATATATCTGTAACAATTTAGGAACAGGAAGGATGTCAATATGAAACTTTCAGGACCACTACTACTACTACTACTGTGGCTGCAAATTCGACTGCAACATTGACTATTTCTTACAAAGACAACTAGCGACTGCTTGTAACGGGTACTATATTTACTTATGACTACTTTTAGAGAATGTTGGGGATGTTGAACAAATCAAAACACATTATGTGCATGCTGCTTGTCAAAAGAGCGTATCAGCAATACCTCAGAAATAGATGTGAACATTAAATTAATACTTTTAGGGTACGTTGAACAGTGCTTGAACCTTTAAGGAACGCTTAAGAGGATTTTCAACTAAACAAAAAGACACTGTGCGCATCCATGTTATCAACAAAGTATTGCCCTGTTCTATGCTCTGTAATCAATAGAGTATAGAACGAACTTTAACCCATAGTAATTGAAGCATTTAAATCAATCATTATATACGCCTGTGAAGGATAAAAGCACTTTTTACAACTTTAATGCACATAACGAGTTTTGATCTAGTTCAACCCTTAAAATTCTCTGAAAGCTTCAACTGAATGTCCTTGGTCTTTTTGAATAATAAAGGTCAAATATGACCTCTTTCCCAATATTCCTTACTATTTTTCAATTAAAGATGGCGTCATTGATAAGTCTTTATAGATGGACTAGCTTCTAGAATAGTTCTGTAAGTCTTTTAAAAGTATTGTCGACTTTAATCTTAATTTCAAAGCTAATTACACACAGGAACAAGCCTATGCCCTTTTCTTAATTGGAATAGTATTAGACGAACTACAGGAAAATCAGGGATCAAAATCCGTAAGATATGGCACCATAGCCCAGAGCAGCAACTCTTCAAAAGATCTTGTGCTATATTATCTTGTCAAAAGATAAGAGTGCTGCATACATATGATAATTTATTTTATTATTTCAGTTAAAATATACTAGAATTCATTATCTACCCAACAAGTATTTTTCTAGCTTCAAATACCTAGTTACTTAACTCCCATCCCGCCGGATTGGCCAATTCAAAGCTTCTCCTCTGATGGCATCATAACAATATTTTCAGTATGCCTCCCTGTTTGGTGCAGTCCTCAGCAGTACTGGGGTGGGGTGGTCAGAACAGTTTGCCCATCAGCACCTCGGAGGTCGTCCCCTTGGGCGAGAGGCACTTATCCTTCCTTCAAAGGCTATTTTGGCCAGTTGGGCTACCCAAAATAGCCTCAATTCGAAAACTCAGGGTATTTTGCTATGGACCCCATGAATTTCAAAATGTGTTAAAAGCGAATCTTCTTTCGTATAATGACAATTATTCGGAAGCTTCGAAAAAAACAGCTAAAGGTGTAAATCATGGTTTCCACGAGTGCGAATATTCTCCTGATCTTTACCGTCAGTTACAAGATGCAAAAGGCCTTGGAGCTGATCCAATGATTATAGCTTCAAGTGAAACGTAGTAATCCAAAATCAGTTTATTTTAGCACAAGATGATGTAACAAAGCTTAAAGCTGGCCTAGTTAAAGATATAGAGAAAAAAGTTCAAAAGAAAAAGTGGTTGCCGTCGGAAGCGCAGGAGGCTCGCACAACTAGCCGCTACAAACTCTGAGTTGATTATTTCTGAAATATATGATTCAATCACGCTGGAAGACAACGGAAAATTTGGCCAAATTGAAAAATTGTTTTCCACTCTGAAAATCCAGATTGAGACATTAGAGCTCCGGGTAGCTACTATGGAGGAAAAACTGGATGATTATGAACAGGAGCGTTTACTTGATTCTTTGTTTTTGGATTGAAAAAGGCCCCCGGAACTGACCTGGGCACACCGACCGTTTCAGACTACCGAACCCAACGTCAAATAGCCAGACACCGTCGCCCGTTGCGCCAGTTCTCGTTAAACTTGCAACTAAAGATTCAGGAATATTAGTTACTAAATATCTTACGAAAGCAAAAAGCGATTCTTGAAGGTGCAAGAAACTGATAGTGGCCGGCTTTTTACTCCCCCCCCCCCGTGGAAAAGAAGGATTTCCAAATTTGAGAATTTTATTTGAGTTTTTTTTTTGTTTACGTAGGGGGAAGGAGTTTTGATACTTGTGTATCATGGGCCACTCACTCAAGTTTTCGCTGTGTAAAACTCAAGAACAAGCCGGTTTCTTCGTTAGTTTTTTTCAGCTTAGTGCGAGACAATACAAAAACAAGCCACAGAATATATGGGAAATTTATAATTCGGGCTATATATTTGCACATAAGGGGGGGGGGGCAAAAGTATTTGGACAGTTTGAAGTCAGAAAACAGTTCTTTCTAGGTATATGGCCACTAAAAAATTACAGAAGAATAGCGAAGTATCTGGAAATTTGGGAAATTTTTCCAAGTTATAATAGGCTACTATTATTAGGTTAATGTAGTGTTTCGTTTAAGTGTTTTATGATGATTGCTCATCAAAGTTTATGTTATTTGTGCCTTTCATTTATGTTATTTTACTGTGTTCATGGCCGTATATTTGGCATTAAAATACACTTATCTATCTATCTATCTAATTTGCAGAATAATTGTACCAAACACATTTTGCATGCAGACCCGCTATACTTTACCCCCCCCCCCTTATGTGCGAATCTATAGCCCAAATTTATTTCTAAAGTAACGAAGAAGCTAACGAAAAAAACAGTGTGTTCTCGAAGTTTACACAGCGTAAACTTGAGTGAGTGGCGTACAATATACAAGTGCCAAAATTCCTTCCCCCTACGAAAAAAAAATTCAAAATTTTCAAATATGGAATGCTTTATTTTCCACGAGGGGGGGGGTATTTACGGGGGTATTTTCAGGGAGGGGATTATTTTCCGGGGGAGGGGGTATTTTCTTGGGGGGGGGGGGTAAACGCCAAGAGCCGAAACTGATATGGTGTAAAGAACGTGTGGACTGATCGTGGCCGTGTTTACAAGTGTGAGCAAGCTGATAACCAGGCAAAACGCATACGTTCGCTTGGTGAAACCATCTAGTTTTTAGTCTATTTGTGATTTTGTGTTTTTTTTCTTATTTATTTTGTTTCAGTATTACAGTTCAAATTTAATATTTTTTTTCCTTGGTGAGAAGAAGAAATTAGTTTTTTTAATATATGTTGAATGATATTTCTTCATTGAAGAGATTTATGTGTAATCCGCTTTGCATTAAAGATCATTTAAAGGCTCAAATTGGATGTGATGATTTACCTTTTATTAATTCAAAGCCTCTTCGAGAGAGTTCTTATATATTACCATCGCAAGTTAGCTCAGACATGTTGCTGCGTCTCTGCTCGTTGAATTGCCACCTCAGTACAGGATATTTAGATATTCTTCAGTTAAATGAGAAATATTCTTCAAATTTTGATATTATGGGTATTTGTGAAACTTTTTTGAGTTCTGACCAATCTCTCTCGGTTTATTCTTTTCCAGGATATGATTTTGAGGTAAGGAAACGATCAACTATAAACCGAGGAGGCTTTTTTTGAGGAGGCTATGAACCAAGGAGGGATTTTTAATTAAGAAGAATATGAAGTATATGGTGAGACCCGATTTGGGTGTGTGGATAGAAGGTAAGATAGAAAGTTAGGGTTTGGAATTGGAAATTGAAAAAAGAGAAGTTCTAATTAGTATGGTGTATAAGCCGACCAGTGCTCGCTTGGAGGAGTTTATTGCAGGTTTTGATGAGTTATTGAGGTTTGTTTTCGCTACTAGAATGGATTTTTTCGTATGGGGGATTTTAGCTTTAATCTTTTAGATCTTTCAGGTGATAATTTGGATTTCTTTAACTATATAGTTTCAAATCATTTATACCCTTTAAATTATGTTCCTAGTCGAATTTCTAGTCAATCTGTGACGCTAATTGATAATGTTTTTGCGGGTCGTAATTATTTGAGCCGAAGCTATTCTGATATGATGCTCCATCCAGGCTCGGGTCATCTCTCAGTGGTAGCCCACGTAACTTGTCTGAAAAAAGGAAGGATCCCGGCAAAGAAAATACTGACGCCTGAGCTGAAAAAGTAGAACTTGTCAAGTGTGACTCAATTCTGGTTCATGTCTATCTTTCAATCGATTTATGATAAAACATGTGCTTTGCGACTGGTTAAAAAAAGAAGAATGACCCTCGGAAGTCGTGGATTACGAAAGAAATAATAGACATGATAAAAAAAAAGAAATCTGCTTTATGAACAATCTCTAAATAGTCAGGATGATGCAGATTTTACAGATTTTAAGAGAGTTAGAAATAAGGTGAATAGCATGAGGAGAAAGGCAAATAAGAAATATTATGAATACTAGTTATCAAATCATAAGGGAGATACTAAAGCGACATGACAAGTCATTAATGAGTTTGTGGGATTTCAGAAAAGTAGCCGGTCGCCTTGCATTGATATTAATGGAAGTTTTGTGAGTGATAGAAATGTTGTAGCGAATCATTTGGCCAGTTTTATTCTCATATTGGCTTGTTAGTTCAGGAAAGTGCAAAGAATGACAGGAAAAAATTTCTTAGTGAAGAATTTGTTGACTCTCGTGGTGACAATCTGGAGTTCCAGTTTGAGAAATGCACAACGGATGAAGTGATGAAAATAGTAAAAGCGCATAAAATTGAATTCGGCTGGGATTGATGGTGTGAATCTGACAATTTTTAAGGCTGTAATGATGTATATATTACCATGTATACTCCTTATCACCAACTTGTCACTGGAGACAGGGACCTTTCCAGAAGCCAAGATAGCTATAGTTATTCCCCTTTATAAGGGGGGTGTCAGGTTAAATTCCGTAAGTCGGAGAACAATATTGATACTGGCGTTATTTTCAGGAATAATAGAGAAAGTGAGTAACCGACGTTTATATAACCATATCACGAAATGTTGTTTACTAAGTGAAACCCAATTCGGGGTTCGGAAAGGTCATACAACTAGTGATGCTGCCATTCATCTTGTTGATTTTGTAAATAACTGATTTGAAAAAGGTGAGATCCCCCTAAAATTTTTTTTTTATTTTGAGAAAGCATTTGATACGGTTGATTTTAGAATTTTACAACGAAGATTAGATTGTTTAGGCATTAAAGGAGTGAGTTTAAAATGGTCTGAAATCTATTTGTGTGGAAGGTCTATGAAAATAGTGATTAATGATATTTTTTCTACGTTGTATCGGGTGTCTTGTGGTGTGCCACAGGGGTCAGTTCTTGGTCCACTTCTTTCTGGCTTATGCAGATAGCATGAGGTTTTATTTTCAGAAGTGTTGTCTAACGTCATTCGCTGATGACACTGCGGTTACGTTTTCAAGTCGTTGTTCGGATAGCCTCGTTTCGAAAGTTAATAGTGCGTTGGGATGTTTCTATGTTTTTACTGGTTTGTGTTTATTATCAGTAAATGTTACCAAGACTAATTTTATATTGTATTCTAGAGTAGGCAAGCCCCATGATATTGATGGTAGAATTATGTTCGGAAATAAGCCTGTTGTGCAAGTTCGGGAAATCTGTTATTTGAGTTTTTATATTGATTGCAATCTATCTTGGTAATATCATAGTGATGGTGTTGCAGCAAAGGTTGCCCGTGGTCTTGGTGCAATTCAAAGCTTTAAGAATTTTTTACCTCCAAGCGTATTATTGTTATTATACCACGCTTTGATTCATCCCTATGTTCCATATGGATGCTTGTTATGGTCAAGCAATTTTTATAAAAACTTTAAACGGGTTCAGATCCTTCAGAATAAAGCGATACGTCTTATTGGAAGCTACGTAAAAGGTGTCACCAACAATTCAACTTGCTTCAACAAATTAAAAGTGCTTAATATAGGACAGTTACGTGACTAACAGTTAGGAATTTTGCATACCAATGTTGGAACTCTGTAAGTCTCGAGGTTTTTCATGGCTATTTTAGTGACAATAGTTCACTACAGTTATGAGACTCACGATGCTGTTAATTTTGCTGTGTCATGTAAATGTGGAACCAGGGCTGGTTTCCCTACTAGATTTTCAGGGCCCCATGTATGAAACTCTATTCCAGAGAGCATTCGGGTGGCTGACCACCTCGGGTTATTTAAAAGTAATAAAAAAAAATTATTAGGAAAAGGTTCGTAGTCTTATTTACTTATTCTTATTCTTATTGTTCTTATTATTATAATTATGGTAGAACGGTTGATGAGAGATTGGTTATAGTTTTTATCTTGGTTAAGTAATTTTTTTGTAAATTTGATTAATTATTTGTTTTTAAAAAAAATCTAAGTAGCCGCACCGTCGCAAGCTCTTTTTCGTATCTTTTTTTGGGGTGGTTATTAGTAATTTATCTGTTACGTTTTTGTTTGTAAATAAAAAATTGAACTGAATTGAAATTAAATTGATCGGTGTGTTCCTTCTCCGATATATTCTAAAAATATTTTCCACTTTTTTCGCTCTCCAGTGAAATTTATAGCAGAGAGGAAAAAGCGGAAAATATTTAAAAACTATATCAGGCAGCGCGCTAGCGCTGCCTAAGTAAAGAACGATGTGGGCACAATAGTAGTAACTACCCTACCATTTTGCTTACGCCCCCGTACAAACAGGTTTTTCTGGTAGGTAAACATTTCTACTGGTCATTACACCTTTGCCAAGAGGAACGAGTATAACTTGATTGGTGATTAGGATTTGAATAAAAGGAATAGTTTTCTTTACAATTCATATTAGTAAGAGAATGGAATTCAAAGAAAATAGTTTTTTTTTATTTGAGAGGATATTAGTGGAGAAAAAAATGAGTGGTGCATTTACACTATTGGAGATTAATGATGGAACCGACAGCAGCAGCAGCAGCAACGATATACGAGTACCCAATATGGCTGTGGAAATAACTGCTGGTTGTAGACTATGTCTTTAATGGGACATTATGTATGCGAGATATTTGATATCATTAAGCAAATTTAAGCAGGAGGAGCAACTATGTTTTGCTGGAAAAGTGAATATTCTCCATATAAATAAACTTTGGTCAGAATTAGATGTCCTGTCGAAATATATTGATGAAAACAAAATGCATCAGTGAATATTATTATTATTGTAATTATGTTCAATAAAACTGTTTCTAAATCAATGGTATTTTTTTTCTTTCTACGGTAGAGAAGCGTATATTTTTTAGAGTACAAAAAAAAGAGATTCTGATTGGTCTGAAGTTGAACGTGAGAGAGTTAGAAATCTAAAAAATAGAAAGATTCGAGACAGATCGAATCATGAGGATTCTAGTTCTTATGGAAAAATGTTTGATTCTAGATGATGATTTTCTAGAGTTGTCAATTCAAAGGAAGATATTTTCTCGGGGAATGCTTGTCGATATAATGAAAACTTATTCTCCAACATTATACTATTGTATGAAGCTTCTACATCGTGGTCCAAATGCATTTACACAATTTATTGACATATTGATCACGACACGGCAAAATGATATTATGGATATGCTTTTTAAACATTAGTTTATAAATTTAGGACTTTTTTTTCATAAGAAAGATGGTGCCCAAGCATGATTTACTCCTCTTTCTCTCTCTATCTCAGACAATTTTTTTTGATATTGCTAGCTCAGTTTCATTGTGATAGTGAGAGTATCAACACCTAACAAAATGTTCTATAAATGTCTATTATGCATGTACACACAGGGCAGTTGGTTATCATGTGAGAATTGCACAATGATTGACGAGTATGATGAAAAGTGTACATTATGCAACCCGTGTAAATTGCATTGAGGATATGCTGTACAAATTAAAGGTTGTAATTCCTGTCTTGAAGAGGTGTGTGACTCTCATCCTAGAGGCCACCTATGCTCCAATTGTCATTATGATAAATCTAAAAAGTGGGAGAGTACATATCCCGGTATGATTGGAAATAATCCTAACCGTGATTTTAGTTTATTGCTACGAGATTGGTATCGTCGTGGTTTTAGATTGTTATGGGAGGAGGAACTAGGTCAACGATTCAACTGTTGGAACAACAAGAGAATATGGTTTCTACGTCATTGTTGTGAAGACAATGGGTGTTATGATTATAGGCCCACTGATTTATAATTGGCTGTGACGGAATGTGATTCGACACTTGAGGACACTATTTGTGAAACTGCTTCAAATACGCAAATTGAAACATGTGAATTCTATAGAATGAATGCAAATAGTATCATTGACTATACAAAGAGATATGACAAGAGTGAAGTCACACTCTACTGTAGAAAATGTGACCCTGACATTGCAGTACATCAGGATCAGTACACTGTGAATTCAGATAATCTACCTACACTACTTGTGGTCGACAATTACCTAGTAGCGAATGAAATCTAAAGAGTAGAAAAGTTGTTTTATCATGTGTATAATTTTTTTATTTATACACAATTTCACATACATCTTAAGTACATTTTATTCGTAGGGCACTTAAATCAATATTAAATACACTTGTAAGTATTTTCTCGACTAGAAAGTCGTTCAATTGAGGTAAGTCAACGTAGATGTTGAGAAACTGCTTGTAGGTGTAGCCACGACATCTGAACATGAAAAAGAGTAGTGCATGAAAGCCACATGTCTTAGTCGTTAAATCCTGTGTTCTTCGTTGATTTTGAATAGTGGTTTTCCCACTGCTTTCAATAAAGTTGCTGATGTATGGAGCGTAGAATTTATACGATAGGCCAAGAGGATCAAAAAATTCAATGTTCTTCGCTGTTTGAAAGATGCATAGCCAATGACCGGTCTTCAAAGTTGATGGACTGCTATTAACAATGATTAGGGTATTGTTAACACTTGGAATGTTTTCAATGAAGTCCGAGGGTATGCAATAGGACTTGTATTGGGACACGTAAGGATCCATATTAAATACATTGATTATTTGATTTGTGTTCATTGTGCAAGGTCTAGTAGAACACTGCCGTCGGGCGTGATTTCCCAATAGGTTTCAAATTGACTCAGTGATATTAGCGTGATACTCTCAGTCAGAGCATTGGCAAATGTACACTCTAAACGTACATTCCCAGTTCGTACTATGCTCATATCTTGTGTGCCTGACAAGTCCAAAGCAATAACCCTATGTTTTTTTGAAAACTTAAATTTGGTTATTCCATCTACAAATAGTTGAGAGTCTTGATATAGGGATTGCATTTTGAACTCGTAGAGAGTTCTATAGAATTTTGTGCCAAACGATAGAGGTCACTGTGAAATACCATTCACTTTGCATACAAGGTTAGATAGACCGTAAAAATTCAAATACTGAGGGGATTCAGTCCAGGATCCAACGACACTGCCACTCTTTACAAAGGCCAAAGCGACTTTTGATGGGATTTCTCTACTGATAAATGATGAATCGTTATAGCTACGAGAACCAGCGGCAATGTGACGTTGATTTGTGATCGTATGGGGGACACGAAGTTCAGTGTTGTTACCATTGGCTCTAAGCTTTTCCACTACCAATGCAACAGAGCTCATAACTTGTTGTTTTCGAATGTGGAGATTTACCGATGTGATAATGACATTTGAATCGGGTGCTGCAGAAAGTGTTTTTCTCAAAATGAAATTCGATGGGGCCATATGCAACTTTATGTCAATTTTGACATTGGGGGGTAGCCATTGGGGTATATTGAATATCTCATGATTTAATTTTCCAACTAGATGATACTCCTGGGTCACTGCTGTAGTCAACTCACCGTCAGTATCAACACCTGTTCGATATTCATAGCCCAATGATTGTCCTCTCATCTTCTTGTACGCCTTTGGCGTCACCATCATAAATTGTATGTAGCTTGCATAGTTGGATAAATTATTGCTAGTGCTCACCAATGTTCCATTAATAAATACATTAATTTGTTTGAATAGGTTGTGTAGAATACAGTTTTCATAGGAGAGACCATCGCCGGCATTTGGATTTGTATTATCTGACTTTTTCTTCACTGCAATATTTAAATCAATAACTATTGACGACAAATCAATGGAATAGTCTTCATTGGAAAATATTTGAAAGTGTATATTTTCCGAGAGGGGTGGTTGGGGATGAAATTGTTCATAGTAGCCATACTTGACACTGACATCAACATTTTCAGCATTGAATAGATTCAATGAGGAACTAATTGATGGATATGATTCCTTGTGGGGGAGATAAGTCATCTTAAGAGAAGAAATCCTTCTTTGATCTAACAATCTTTTTCTTTTTCTTCTTCTTTTGCTTATTGGGCTTCCTTGTTTTATTCCTCAAAGTGCTTGTTGATGTCCTTTGCTTCCTGCCTGGGTGGAGACTGATGAGTGAATGACGCGCACGCATCCTTTCCAACCCCTCCCTATTTTGCCAAAATTTTAGTTGCTCACCAATAGCTCTTGCTGAAGGTCAAATATTTTCCGTAACACTCTCTTTTAAATACTGTGCATTCCTTCCAGGCCCATAATGCGAAGGTAGCACAATTCGAAGCAGCAGGCACACGATATTTTTTGGCAAAGTGGTGTTGCAGAACGAACTAGCCTAGCAAACCAGTTACCAAGACCATAGCCAGACATTGTAGTACGCCCCTTGTAGTAGTCCAATCCATTGCCTATTTGACGTGGACTCAAAGCACATACATAACGGTCAATATCGGGACAGACAAATGGAATTCTTCTATTGTTCATTGCTTAGGTTATTGTACCGTCGTTGTCGTTGACAATGGGTCGAAAATGAAATGTAATCACTGCTAAGCCTTTTGAAATTGCTATTGGATAACCTAATTAATTTCTTAGTGTTAAATGACAGAGTTCCAAATAGGAAGTGTTTACGGGAATATACTGAAGATGCTTTATATTGTAGTGGTGAACATGTTCTTGATTGGTTTTTCGTTCAAGAACTCGTAGGAGGGGAACATTTGAATTACCATCCCGAGATGTTTCCACAAATGAAGCGTAGAGAAATATACAAGTGTCTGTGGAGAAGCTGGGTGCATAATCTGAATAGATAACAAGGTCACTACCACTGAAATTTTCTTTGTTAATAATACGGTTTTTAAAACCAAGAAACTCACGTAAATTCTCATTGAGGAAAATTCTTTCATTCTCAAATGGATTGGTAATATAAATTCTCCTTTGTTCCGTCGAGTAATTGAAAGTGAAACCACCTTTTTTTCGACTTGGAATTTTTTTGTTGATAACTCGACACAGTTCATGCATGTTATTGTATTGCATATAGGGGATGTTAGCAATAGGGTACTCATTAGAGTCAAAAGTTGCCATCACACCCTCATCACCGAATTCAAATGTTCTAATTTCTATTTCATATTTATGACCTTTTCTCAGGGTGCCATAATTATTTTTGAGAATACATTCGATAAGAGCCAATTTATATGCATCGTAAAATTTGCCGGTGATGGAGTTTTGTCAAAAAATCACTTGTCGTATTCAAGTCACTGTAGAGGATTGGAAACGTTTGACATGAAAGTTACATATAAATCATTGAGCATTGTCAATATCTTCAGCACTGACCCAAGAATCAAAATCCGAGTTGTATCCTAGCCAGCGAACAAGTAACTGTTTCTTACCCCTGCGAGCACGTGTCTTTAATATCTTTTCAATTTGATAGATTTCAATAGCATTTTTACCTTTTTGCAATTCATAGTCGTAAAAGCCACCGAAAATCTCTTCATCTTTGCTATCACGCAGGCGATAAGTTATGGGTTTGGCGTTTAGGATTTTTGCCACTTTGAAAAGTTCAGTGGACCACAAGTAATTTCCTTTTTCAAAAACATTAGTTGTTCTATTAATTCGAACAGTATCACCAACATTGAATTTATTTTTCTTCTTCTTGACTTTTGATTCATTGGAATATTGTTTAAGAAAGGTGTCAATTTATCTAGATCATGAATAAAAGCCGGCGTATTTTTCAATGTACAATATCTTGAAATTAAAAGTCGAATAGTTCTTATCAATCGTTCGGCCAATGCAGCCTTTATAGGACTGTGATTATGATAGAGCAGTGTACTATATTTCTCTAGTACTTTTGCAACCTGGGGATTAACAAATTCACTACCGCGATCCGTTTGAATTTTTTTATATATGAATCCTGTTCGAGAATACTTTCAATGGCCTGAGCAACTTCAACCCCTCTCTTTGATCGCACTGGAATTGCATATGCATAGCGACTAAAAACACTGAGTGCAAGGAGACTGTACTTGTACGGTGTATTGTGACGTCTTTGAAGCTCATCTAGAGTCAGGAGATCTGCTTGCATTATATGCAATGGGTAAAAGGCTGTAGCTTTTCGATATTGATTGGCACGAAGTCAATGATTTCTATGCAGATTGTAACTTGATTCATTTTGTAGATAGTCTTGTACACTTTTAGTGCGAACACCAGTGACTTTGGAAAGAGTTGTGGGGGAACTTAAACTCCCCGCCTCGCCAATATTTTCATAAACACCTTTCAGAACTTCAGCCATTTTGAACGTAAACACGTTGAGTAACGTCCGCTACCCTTTTGTATACTGGCTGCTGGTGGTGGTGGGGACGTTGATTTGATGCGTCTTCGCTTTTGTCTAGCTATCAGTGGTGTGCTAGTATTTTCCAAAATTTATTTAAAATCTTCTTCTTCTTCTTCAAGTTCATATTTTAATGTTGATGATGATGATGATGCATGTTCATTTAATTTTTTTTAGAATTTGTCAATTGCCAATAACACTTTTGGAGAATTTTAATGTATTTATAAAGTTTTACAGATGAGTGTCAAATGATAAAAGTCCTTCACTATTTTTAAAAATGTCTTACATTAAATAAAGTAGATTATAACTCTTGCCTTGAATTATAATCATTTCACCATTGCTCTCAACTTGAATTTGACCACTTTCCAAGAGATAAGTTAAGAGTCGTTTACTTTGTTCTCGATATGAGTGGGGCATTAGATTTCCAATTTTCAATACAATTGAATCCGAGTCCTCCTTTCTTTAATTGTGTTCCAGCAGCGGGAGACTCTTGAGAAGATGATTCTTTTTTGGGATCGGCAGGAGTGGTCTTTGAACGAGAGTGCTTGTCCACTCGACGAAGTGTATCTTGAAGTAAAATCAGTTTTTTATCATCATCAATAATTTAATTGTCGAATAATTTACTCAGATTGTCCTCAAAGTGTTCGACGGGTGAGAGAGCGAGTTCTATTGGAGTCAATTTATAGGGTTTTGCCATCTAGAGAAAACTGTTTACAAGTCCTGCAATTATTGGCAGTAAAAGTGTGAAAAAGCTACCGACCGTCTGAAGAAGTCGTTTCCTTTTAAAATTCTTTCCTTTTTTTTAGAGGCCAATGTACGTACAATGGAACAATGTTGCTTTGCCTGTTGCTTAACTACTTCTGGTAGTTGAACATTACCCTCGGTAAATTTAAACAAATTTCAGATATTAGATTAATGAAATCATGGTCAATACCGTGTTTGAGTATTGCTTTTCTAAGCGGAGGTTTTGAAGTGCTTAGAACTGAAAACAAGTGCCTATTTTCATGTAGTTTCTTCAGTGTCATGATAGCGACTAATAGGTCTTTTTAGTGTTCAACGGGAGATATACTCTAATTTCATTGTTGAAAATATCTGTGACTACACGCAGATCCTCAGTTGTATTTTGATTAAGATCCAATAGGATATAACCATGGGGTTTATTAGTTGCCTGATTGTATGCTGAGAGCAGAAATTTAGGGGCACCTGGATATATTTGTTTATTGAGGGTTTTTAGCGAGCTAGAATCACGAACAACTTTGTAGATGATATAGTAGGTGCAGTTCAAAGCAAGTGTTCGCATACATTTGCTCTGATGAAAGAGATTGTGTAGAACTAGAGTAACAGAAATCTGTTCATGATGAGAGCGAACTGTGAACAATTGCAGCATTTGCTGGGACCATTGTTCAATAGATTCAGCCAGATCGTCAATGATCAGCCAAGAGTTTGATTAAATGATGTTGAAAACATCAAGTCCCTGTATGAACTGTATCTGCATCGATCCCATGGTGGTGGCATCAATTGCTTTTATTTTATTGTATGACTCCTGCGAAATACTATAGCAATAGTAGATTTTTTCCGGCTTTTCCACAAACATTTTATCACAATTTTTGATTATTTTACTTAAGAGTGTTGTTTTGCACGACATTGAGGGCCCACACAGAAACGATCTGAATGGTGTTTTAAATTGATACATGTTCCTTTCAACAGTTCACCTGGACAACTAACTGTAGACCCTTATTGTATAATGACTAAATACTTTTTACCTACTGCTACTACTCTGTTCTTCAAGAAGACAAAGACAAAGACAAAGACGAATAAAGAATCATATTTTTTTTCTTTTATTATATGCACATAAAAAAGTAACAATACATTGAAAAAAAATACACTTTTTAAATTTATTCATAATAAAAAAAATACAACAACATTTACATAGGTACACACACAGAAAAAAAAGACTTTTTTTTGTTTATAGAGAAAAAAAAACATTAAATTAGAGAGAGCACTTGAAAAAATACACTTTTTTAAATTTATTTATAATAAAAAAATACAACAACATTTACATAGGTACAGAGAGAGAAAAACACTTTTTTTTTGTTTATTTGTTTATTTATAGAGAAAAAAAACATTAAATTAGAGAGAGATGGCACTTGAAAAATAAAAAATCTGCTCTAAGTCCAAAAAAAAAAGATAAATTTGGTGACAGTTCGCCCCCCGCACTGGCGGCGGCCCCCCCCGGGCCGCGAGGCCCCCCCCCCTCCAAAAAAAAGGTTTTTAGGAATTAATTTACAGGACTTTATTTAAACCGAGACTTTCCCTGTGGGCAATACATTCGATCCGGTCTGAAGTTAAATAGTGTCCAAGGGGGAGGGTGGTCACACCATCTTGACAAACATAGACCTTGTCGGAAATGGTACTCATGGCTATTTTTTCTACATTTACAGTAAAGTTCCTGTAGTTCAATGAACGAATTGCCAACAATTTGGCTCGTGGAATTGTATTTTCAACAATACAATTCCTATAAATGTTCATGTCGAAATTCTTGTCCACATAGCGCGTGGGTACTCCTTTGCAACGTTTCTTGATTTCCTCGTCGTATGTCTGTATAAAGTACACCTTCGGACCTACAAACATACCACGGGAAATCAAGTCGCTACCCGTTTCAGATTTAAAAAATAAAAGCTGATTGGGCACCCGACGTTTTACTAGCTCAGGGTAAAGACCACTGCTCCAATTGGTGTAGTCCATCCGTGAGCTGATAAATTCACCGTGCGCCAAATCATCAATTAGATTTGGTGTTTTTACTTTGAGCAGTAGAGAATCCGTGTCACCGTAGCAGACCTCTACTTGCCCCTTTTCCGGCCACTGTACCCTAGCCAAACTGTAGTATACTTCCAACATGATCTTTTTTGAGATCTCCAAGATAGCACTGCCTGCAGCAATATTTTTATTCAGGACAATGCGTCTTTTTTTCCTATTCAAAAGTACCATGTCCGGGCCAATGATTGTAAAGGAAGTTTAATTGGGATCGGCAATAATTCGAGCACATTGTTCGGGATCGGTCACAACGTCACAACGATTCCTATTGCGGACACTCTCACACATTTTGCCGAAAGCCGAATTTAAAATGAGTTTATAAATTTCTTTTTCGGCGTTCGTCTGCGCTGCAGAATGTTTGTTGACAAAAGTGTCAACAAATGTTTTCAAATAGGGTTTTTGACTAAACTCGAGTGCTCTGTGAACCTTTGTGACGTTGAAACCATTTTTACACATCCATTTTAAGGCTACATGATGCACAACTATGTTTTTTTTCGGCAGAAGGTCAGCAATAAGTTTTTGTTTTGAAGGTGTCCAATGCAATCCGTCCACCTCGACTAAACGCCTATTGCAAGGGCTCAAAGAGTCCTTAGTCACAGGTCTATTGATAAACGGGAAAACAAAATCCTTTACTGAATCGTGAATCTCGACTGGTATCTCTCCATCAATTTCAAAAAACCATCCAACCGGTCCATTCTCCTCAACACTGTCAATGTTGGGGAAATGGGGAGCTTGAGGGTCATTGAGCCATTTATAGTCGCCGCAAGGTAGTGCATAATGGGACAAGGCCGAGGGGTAGAGAGAATTCATATCGAGGAAAACTGCATTCGATTTTGTCCCCGTCTTCTCCCCCTTAGGATCGGTTTCCTAGATTAGGTTCCCATGAAAAACAAAACCCCCCCCTCAGTGACTTTTCGATGACCAGAGGCTGATCAATGTCAGTATTGAGCCTGATTTTTTCTCCACTAATTTTTAGGATAAGGTCCATCACTGGATTAGGTGAAGAAAAATAATACCCCAAATCAAGATTAAATTCCTCATAGATTTTATCCGTATTTTTACACATAATGTCTAACAAAGTTAACACGTCACTCGACAAATACAGCTTGCAGTAGTCAAATCCATTTTTACACCCTCCCTCTGCCCAAACTTTTTTTAGCAAAACTGTATTCCTTGGGGGTGCAACCACGATCGTGAAGACTGTCAGTAAAACTATTCAATACAAGGAACAGTCTCCTCGGCGAATCTCAACATGGAACAATAATGGTCATAAGGATAGATGCCCTTGACCGTTAACAAATCATATAAATAATTTGGAAGTTGTTGCTTGAGAAGGGGGAAAGCATTGCAGCCGTCATCGTTTTTCTGCACCAGAATTAATTCGCTCAATGTTGTGGGGAAAAAACAATATGAATCTAAAAAGTGAAATTTCGTCGTACAATTCATGTAGTCTAGAATATGTTTACAAATAAAGTCCGAAACACGAAACTTTTCTAAGAAGGAATTCATGAGATTCTACGCGCGTATGTCTATAAAATAAGCATCATCATCTGTGATTCCATCTCTGGGAATAAGAGACATCGAAGGTAGCACATACTTTAGCTTAGAGTGAGAATTATGTATAAAACAGAAAAAAAATATGTTGTTTAATTTTTAAATTACACGAATTGTGAGCCCACCCACGAAAGTTACTTTTTCCCGTTGAATTGGGGTCAATAAGGTGATTATGGTCCTGCACCGCGTCTTTTGGGGCAAGGGCCTCCCTACACACCCAGCAAATTGTCCCCTTTTCCAGCGCCCGTTGCCCTTTATCCGACAATGTCATTGGATAATTGGTATGACGTAATCGTGAAATTGCTCTGTTTGCCGTTTTTATTAAAGAAACCAATAGCTTTTCCATACTGCCCTCCTCGTCCATAGTCAAAAAAAACTCTTCCAATTGCATTTTATTGTTGGCGTCGCGACGGGCGTGCGCATAGGAACACGCAACTAGTTTGTGTTCCTTGACTATATTCGGCTGTGATGGGTCTGATACCTCAAACGGTCTTGTTTCACAGTCTAAAGACACTTTATCAAATTGTAGAGGAGACTTTTGAAAATTTTTAAACTGTAGAGTGTCTTTACCGTCTAGCGACATTTCAATTCTTTGATTTCCATAAATTTTGCAACGTCCCATGTGATCTGAGAATGTTCGCTCAGATGTAAATGGGGAAAGGCATATGGGGCAATAGAAACGTTCTCCTTTCTGAATGCTTTGAGATAGGAGTGGACTTAGTGCTGGGACGGGGAAAAATGACCATAAGAATTTACATCTTTGGGAGGTTCGTAAATAATCCATGCCCAATTTTTAACATTTTCCACCATCGGTGTCCTCACTGAGTACAAAACCTCTTTTTTATTCGGTTTTTCCCCCCCTCTCCAATTTCAGTGTCATACTGGAGAACAACCACCCCCACCCCAATATTTTCATTTGATTTTTCGAATATGCTTATTTCTTTAAATGACACTGAATATTTTCCCTCTAAATACTCAGAATTTACTTTAGGGAAATTTTTTTCACCGTTGCGTGCAAGTCTGTCGAAATTTTTCATTGTTGAATCATTTTTTAATGTCTTATGGGCCGCTGCAAAAAACGCGTACTTAAAACTTTGCAGCCCTGTGTCAAATCTGAAACCTTGAACCCCTTCTGTAGCCAACAAATCTTGGTCGCATTTTATTCCTTTACCCCTCCCTCCTCTTAAACTAAAGTTTTTTTTAAATCGGCTGAGAGTCAGATCCCGGCGTTCACTGTAAAAACTTGTTGACCAGATTTACATGTCACTATCCGCATCAAGATTTGACATTATATTGTTTAAACAGTTGAAATTAATGTCTTAAAATTCGTGTATACATGGTTAAACAGTCTCTTTACCTTATAAAAAATGAAAATAAAAAACGCCACCAGATGTTCCCTGTTGTAAATAAACTTTTTGATTCACCGATGCTTTAATTCCCCCTCGACCTCCCCAATTCTGGATCTGAATCTCAATTTTTGCTCGAATTCTGTCGATATAGCTATGGAGAACTTTCACGGGGTCAGTTAAAATAATGCCAGCGTTTTCCCCGGGAAGGCTAAAATCTACCCTGTATGTTTGCAAATGGCTTAGAGCAGATTCTAACAAATAAAAATCAGGGAATTCCGGGGACGTAGCACTATTTTCATGTCCTGTCCCTGTTTGTTCAGGACTCAATTCACTAATTGTAAAGTTCTGATTAAAAATGTCCCCGGAAGAATGAGGGCCAACAATATGAACAAGACTGTCCATTTCTTCAGCTGTAAATTGAAAATCCAGGGGGATATCAAATAACGTACCTTCACTAACATCTGGTGAGAGGGGGCAATTACCCATGATACTTTGAAGTCCTGGACCAGGGAAGGCAGAAGTTTTCACAGCTTCCCCCTGAAACTAGAAAATGAATGGATTAAGTTTTTTTTTTCCGAAAGTTTTATCACAATTATAACACACTTCTTTTTTTACTAAAAAGTTACCCCCCCCCCCCAACCCCTCCCGGGGAGGACCCTTGGGAACCGGGAGCTTCCGTCGAGGTAGGAGGATCGATGCCCTTTCGAGTTGGGGGTATCAGACTTCACAACACTGCTCAAATAGAACAGGCTCAAATTATTTTCTCAAATGCATCTTTTTCAAACGAAAATAATTGCTTGAAAATGAGTTCATGCAAAATAATGTTTTCTTCGCATGTGAAAGACATAATCGGAGATTATTAAAAAGACCCTTCTTATCGCAAATACATATCCTGTTTCAAGAACCTCACTAAGCGGATTAAAATTCAGACTGTAGCGATGGGAATAATTTGATAGCACCGGATTTTCCTCTGTCTTTTGCCAACGGATTTGTTTGAAGTTGACCTGGGCTAAATAAATGACTGTAAGAGAGAAGAACTTTTTTTCTCCATCCATATCAACAATTAAAGTGCAATTAAAATTATGGATGGTCCATTTTTAGAGCCCCCCTCCCCCTCCCCCCCTCCTGGGGAGGACCCTTGGAACCGGGAGCTTCCTTCGAGGTAGGAGGATCGATACCCTTTCCGAGTTGGGGGTATCGGACTTCTCAACACTGTTCAAATAGAACAGCCTCAAATTCTTTCTCGAAAACACCTAAGTGTTTCAATGAAATGTCCAAAAACGGGTTCGCCCCAAATAATGTTTCTTGACATCGCTGTGATGACATATTTGGAAATTATTAAAAAACCTTTTTTCCTGTGTTAATTACTTATTGAAGATAGACATCCTGTTATTTAAAGCCCACTATGCAAGAAGCCCACTTAGAATTCAAAGCGGATTAAAAAGCGATGGGAGATCTAATAAGGAGTGGATGCACGCAAATGGCTTAGCGACAAAATACCAGTTTAATAGTGCTTGTCAACTGTTAAATAGCAAATCGTTTTTGTTTTTTTTTTAAAATATTTAGTTTTGTTTAAAAGGAATATTGGAATTTTTGCATTAGAATGCGTCTTTGTTAGAAGTTACAAGGTAAGTTTTTTTTTTTTTTTTTTTTTTTTTATAGAAATGCATGATAAGCGTTCCTTTATATACTGCTAATTTGGTTAATGAAAGAAAATGAAATAGTTTTTAGAAACAAATTTTAAGTTTTACTCATCAAAAGCTATGCGCCTGAGAAAATTTATCTTATTTTTGAAAATAGAGATAGAAAAAAAAATTATGTATATGCTTACAAATTCTGACTGGGCTTCTATGTCTGAACTCCTTAGCAAAACATTAATGGGGTCAAGCTCACAATCTTCAGTAGCGTGATGTGAGGCATTATATAAAGCAGCCTATTCCCTTTTCAACTTCCTTCCAACTTGCGTGCAGCTGACACTGGTGTCAGAGGACCCTGCCATTAAAAGATTTGCGGCCATTGGTTGGTCCAGGTCATGTGTAGTTCTTCCAGCGAATTTGATAATTGAAGGTCTTGCAGCTTGCATTAATATACCTTCGCTATATCTTGCTTTCTTTTCAGAAGGGGGGTTATTGCACGTATCCGCTTCCTTGAAAAAAAAGACAAAAATTTAACATGAAAAAAAAATGCATTTTGTTTTTTGAAAATAGTTCATTTTATTTTATTAATTTAAAGTATTTTAAAACATTTTTTTTTTTTCAATCTACTAAATATTTATATTTTAATTTATTATCAAAATAAAATAATAATTTTTACAAATTTATATTTCTTATAATTATTTTAATCTCTTAAACTAAGTTAAGCAGCATAGATTCTAAATTGTTTTGATTCTTATTCTAAAGACTAAAAGCATCATTAGGCGAGCCCTACTCCCTATCTATGTACCCCATCCTTCCTGTCTGATTATCTTGTAAAAGAAAACTTAAACCAACCATTTTGTGAATTAAAAACAAAAAAAAATACCAATTAGAATTTTTATCCACGCACTTATCGAAGACGAAAGAAGTCGTAATAGATTCTAAATTGTTTTGGTTCTTCTTCTTCTAAAGACTAAAAGCATAATTATGCTACTGTGATCTAAAAATATCACTGAAATACATTTTCCAGCAGTACATGGTAGCGAACTATAAGTAAGGAACGAACCGAAGCTCTAAAAGGGAAGCTTTTGCAACAATTAATACATTAAAAGAATTAACATTTTATTCTAACCCCAAATTATCGATTGAGAGCTAAGCACTTTTTAAAAAACATCCCTAAAAAGGTTAACTTATCTTGATAAAAATCACCCCTTAAATGCAGGCTGGCCGGTAATTATTTTCAAAAACACCCCTAAAAAAAAAAAAAAAAAAGCCCCTGATATTTATAAAAAGGAAGCTTTTTTAACAATTAATAAATTAAAAGAATCAAAATTTTATTATAATCCCAAATTAACGATCGAAAGCTAAGCACTTCTTTCAAAAAACATCTCTAAAAAGGCACACTGATCTTGATAAAAATCACACCGTAAATTTCAGCCTATAAGGGAACTATTTAGAGGTTTCAGCTCCTGAACAATAGGCTTCTAAGTGTATAAGTACCCTTAGTTCTAGTGTCAGCCTTAAGTAGTCAAAACTTTTTAAAAGAGGTAACCACACAGTGTAAGGAAAGAATTTCTTCCTTAACTTAATGACAAGACAATTTTTTTTTTAATTATAATAATTAGAAAATTTTTACTCACCAGAAATTGCTTAGAATTATCCATTTTCTATGTAAATGTTTACAAAAAATGTCTGTAGTGTTAAGTTGAATAAACTATTCAGAACTGTTGAACAATCTATTTTGAAACCTGAATATATACAAAAAAATAATTGCATAACAACGAAACAAGAGATACTGGTTTTGGTTGATCACTAAAAAAAAGACATTGAACTTTGAAATTGCGTAAATCCCCTGGCAAAGATAGAGTGTAATGCTCCTATAGAATAGAATTACCAGAAAAACCTGTTTGTACGGGGGCGTAAGCAAAATGGTAGGGTAGTTACTACTCACAATGTGTTTTTTTTTCTTCTTTTTTCTCCATACCCGGGCACTTCGTATCGAAGGAGTCGTCGTAGAAACTTCGAAAAGGGCTCATTCGACTGAAATTTGGAGTGGCTAGTGCCCTTTTTAATAGTCGAAAGTGATTGGAGGACAACTAGAAACCCCCCCCCCCCAAACCCATCATTCCCGCAAACACATCCAATCAAAATTGTGAGATAGCCATTTTGTTCAGCGTAGTTGATTTCCAGATAGAAAATATGCTTTTGTGGACGACACTCCCCCCCAACCCTCAGGGCAAGGGTTTTAAGTTATGCCCTGGAGGCATACATATAACCTAACATAACATAAACCCCTATGCCTTCCTAAGGCCAGAACATAATTTGCACTTTACTGAAAAAAATATAAATGTTTTTACTTTTATAACTTTAATAAATCAAATAATATTAAGATTTTGATTACTAAATATCAGTATTTAGTATATTAAACAGACAATGCACATTCATTTGTATTTTTTTCAGTAAAGTGCAAATTATTTTCTGGCCTTGAGAAGGCATGGGTTTTTAGCCCAACTTATGTTAATTTCTGCTCGTTTTGAGTTTGACTCGGTTAATTAATGTAATTTCTTCTCGATTTAGGTTTCGTTTATTTATCGGTTCTGGTTTGTGGTAGTTTCACGCTAGGTAAATGATTTTAGTTTATTTTTTCTAATTTTTGGTTTAATAGAACTGCTTACTTTTCTTCGAAAAACTTATTTTTTGGGAAATGTTTTTTTTTTAATTAATCGGAGAAAGAACAGACCGATCGATTTGATTGTTACTCGTTTTTCTACAATACAATGTTTTCCATTTTTTTTCCCAACTTATATTCACAGTAACGGTAACACTGGGTTTATTTAAAAATTAAGTATACATTTTCGATTCCCTGAAGCAAAATTGTACGGGAGAAAACCCTCCTAATAAAAAAAAAGAAAAAAAAATTAGAGCTCAACTTACCTTACCCGAAAACCACCGAGCCTTCAAACAGGACCCAACAAATTTATAATATTTATATTCATTTACATATTCAGCTGCAACTAAACCCTCCTCAAAAGCTTAACTTAAATGGCCCAGAATAATCCATCCAAAATATTCAGTTTTGTCTGTTTTCTTTGTAGGCCAGACCGAACAACGCAGCTTTCTCAAGCAATACTGAGACAACTTTCTGAATGATATGAACACCTGTTTTTATTCTTTCTTTTTTTTTCTTTTTTTAAGTCGTGGTTTTAAGACTCATTTAACTCCGATTATACAGTGCGGGGGAATTCCGTATACAGTTCAAGCACATGGGTATTTCAAAGGTAAAGGAAGATTTGCTATATGTTTTCCAGTGAAATTGTCTAAGCATTATTTCATGTACTTGTTTTCAAGACCCAGCCATGAACGCAGAAGGGAGGGACCTTTTCTTTATCTAGTAGGCAAGATCGAATAAAGTGGCAAGACTTAAAAAGCTCCGTGGATTGTGCAGGCAGCTGATTTCTATTTTTGTAGAGGATTACTTTATGTACTCGCTTGCGGGACTCAGCTATGTACTCATGGGGGGGGGGGCTTTCCTTTATATAGCTTATTTTCATTATTTTAAGGTTCATTCAAGTTCCATTATGCAATATGTGTATTTGAAATACATATGTTTCGAAGATAAAGGTAAATATGCTATATTTTTCCCAGGAGAACTGTATAAGAATCACAACAGGTTCATAGCTTCTTGGGAGGTTGTAAAGTGGGAGGCTTTGAACAAATTGGGATGGAAGAGGAGCGTACGTATCTGTGTTGGCATCAGGCGGCTTGGTGCGTGCTGCTGTGAGTTGTTGCTAGTAGGCGGTGGCGCCATTTCAGAAAACTTCAGGGGGGGGCAAGATCAATTTCGGGCCCCGCCCAGACTCAAAATGTAATTACTCTGTTTGACAGACTACCCTTCAAATTAGTGTTCGAATATACATTAAAGCAACGTAATTTATTTAGATTTTGCAACCTGGTTAGGGACAAAAAATCGTTACGAGATGGTACATTTACCACACAAATTAAAAACGGAAAGTTACGTGCAGTTACTTAAGCAATGCATATCTCCTTGGCTACATTTTTGCGAAGTCGTCCACAAGCTTTTCAAAAATACGCTCCTGTCCTGCGGCCTTTTCAGAGAACACAAGAAGCAAATATGAAAGCCGGCCATTGTCAATTGTTGTCCAAAGGTAGTCTTTCACAAATATCAACACAGAGAAAAATCGTTCATTTGAGCATGTTGTGAGCGGGAGTGTGAGGTCTACCCTCACGACTTCAAGAACCTCAGAATAATCTTCCTTCAATCTTCCTAGGCTTTCAAAAAGACCTAAAGCGTTTTCTGGTCTCTGTGGAAGCTGCAACACATATGCACAAGCTATCAAAGCTTGACTCTTCAGCTCTATAACATCGATGCCAGCCTTTTCGAAGTAAGTCGCAATCTCGAGAAGTAAATCTGTGTTCATTAATTCTTCGGATTTGGAGTTAGAGCATCGTGTCACTTCTAGTACTGGCAGATGGACAGAAAAACGCTCTTCAAACTCATTTATCACTCTGTCCAAAACCTTGTAAAACTCTCTTTGTGTTTTCTCTTCTGTTCTTGCGCCCTCAGATTCAGTGCTATGCTTTCCAAGTGTTGATGTGATCAAATAGTCCCTGAATCTTTCGGATATCTTCTGAACTCGTTTGATTTTACTGGTATGGTTGAAGCAAGAGCGTTTGTTTCCGACAGAGCAGCTCCAACATTAATAGCCATCTCGTTAGATTTGCCGTATAGGACTAAACAATACACGACATCACGCATTGTCTTCAGCTGGTTTTTTGTTGTGGTGATTAAAGTGCAGGCATCTCAAAGGATCAGATCTGGGGCCTGCAGTTCTACAAAAAGAGGGTTGATCACTGCAAGAACTTCGTGAATGACATGCAAACTGAATAATAAGGGAAGCGACTCTAGTTGATTCTTGAGACATGTAGCTTCTGCTACTTCCTCCCTGTCAGAAGATACTTGAACAACTGACAGAACTGCGAGTATTCAGTCATATCTTACCAGAATTTTAGCAACTGATTTATACCAGTAAGATCCCCCCCCCCCCAAAAAAAAAATTAATAATAATGGCGCCACTGCTAGTAGGAGTAGTAATGGTAGTATTTCCAAGACCCAGCCCTGTACAAAGGGGGAGGAACACATTCAACAGCTGTGTACAACAAGACAGAGACAGTCTTGTGGATGGTATCAGCAGTTAATTTTAAACCACTGTGTGAGCAACTAATTCTTTTCTTTTGTAGGATTATTTTATGTACTCGTTTGCAAGGCCCATTCAAGTACATAGGGGAGGGGGAGGGGCTTTTCTTTACACAGTAAGCAATATTGATTAGATTAGCGAGAGAGAGCTCCTTCGAATTTTTTTTATCGTGATTTTAAGATTCATTCAAGTCCTATATGAAATACGTACGTTTGAAACATATATGTTTCAAAGGTAAAGGAAACTATACTACATTTTTTCAAGAAGAATATACTATTATTTTAAGTAGGTGATTGCAAGACCCAGTCATGTATACAGGGCGATCAAGACCTCCAACACCAATGTACAACAAGATTCAGACAGTTCCGTGGATGATGTTAGCGGTTCATTTTTAAACGCCTTGGTTCTTAGATTAGAACATATCACAGAAATTACATTAATAATCTACAACAAGCATTCTATAGCAACATTATACAAATGCAAATAAGTTTGTGGCACAAAAAGTGTATGCGTACTTATAAAAGTTAAAATTGAAAAGAGAAAAAAGAAAAGAAAAAAAATTGTATTTACCAATATAGTTATTTTCGCTAGTTTCTGTTGTAACAGTAACGTCATCAATATAACTTCTCGGGGTTGTATAAACATACACTGGTCTGTGTATACCAGCATAATTTGTAAAATCAAAATTGTACTCTTGTATAAAATAGCCTGGTGGGTACCTAAAATTCAAGCTCGCTGAGTGAAAAAAAAAATAAAAAAGGTTATTTACCTTCAATATGTTTTAGTAGACATTTCTCAGATGACAAACAAAAGTAGAAGCAAAGGCAAAAACTAAATAAATTGTAAAAGAAAAAGAATTCAGCTAGGTAGAGTTAATTTTTGTGCTAATAATATTAATATACCATTATATGAGCTATACCAAGCTAATTATATTATGTTAGTTATAAAGATTAAAGAGAGACAGGACACAGAGTGTTAGACATCTCTGTTCATGTGAATATTTCTTATACATGTTTTCATCTGAAATATTGATTCATTTGATTTTTTTTTCGAGTATGATGATATTTGTCTGAAACTCAGTTGAAATAAAGAGATGGAGCTCGACAATTTTTCTCAGGTGAAGGGGAGGGGGGTTGAAAATTAAAGAAAAAAAGCCAGAAAATAACCAGATACTTTAAAATGATGCAAAATTGTGCACCAACTTTCCTGTGTGTTCTCGATGTATGTTGTAATCTACTATCTGTGTTTCTACATTGAACTTTGTTCTAAACAAGATATATTTTCCAAAAGTTGCAAAATTTTGCAATTTTTGGTCTTCTAGGGAGGGGGGAGGCTCTGAAAGTGTCACTGCTCACCCCTATGTGTCTCCTTTGTGTAGATTGCTTTTCCCTTAGTTGTCATTCTAACATTAACCTTATCATAAACGAAAAACAAAACAGAGCAGGTATGAACTGAAACGCCACAGTAGAGAGCGTGGCTCATAAATTTGAGCCAACAACAGCAAAGAGCGACGGAAAAAAAGAGGAAAGAAAAGATAAAAGAGAGTCGGGAGACGAAGCAACAAAACCATCATGATATAAAATAATAATTATTAACCTGAAAGAATATACACTTATTCTATATACCAATGTCAAACCTATTTCTAGGCTATTTTCATTATATTTTTCTTTTATTCGAATAGCTGCCTCAATTTTATAAATTTTTTCCATAAGAAAGGCTGGGTGCAGCAAAGACGCAGAATTATTCACGTCAATTTGGTATATTCCCTCTAATGAACACAAACATTAAAAAAGAAAAAACATAGAATTTAATAGAAAACCGTTTCCTTGTTTAAATCAAAGCGGCTTTCAGGAGCTTAGATCTTTAATATCAGCATTTTTCACTCTCACATTTTTTGAAGTCCAATGAACAGGGGCGTAGCATGATAAGTTTGTTGTTTGTTTTTGGTTTTTTTGGGGGGGGGGTATATAAGAAATGTGCTGAAAAAATCGTCCAATGCGTCAACAAATGCTGACACATAAGCTAAATTAAACAGAGAACATAAGCTAAATGTCAAGGTTTTGAGTTGGGGGGAGGGGGGAGTCCCCCCCTTTAGCTGCAACCCTTCCCATGGTTCAATGATAAATGAACTTCTCAGGGCCAATTTTTTTATTCGTTGTCTTCTTTTTTCCGTAGAAAAAGGTTTCTGGACACGAAGCCAGCATATACAGACATTTTCAAGCTTATTTTCGCTATCCTGGTTAAACTTTGTACCCATTTTACTCAATATCTGTATATTCTTATTCAACTATTGAAATATCAAAACAAGTTTCCACAAGCCCCCATGAATACACCGTTTTTGAATACAGCAATTGTGAGCATTGCTTAGTATCTTCTTAAGATGTGAATTCTCAATTGGCACAGCGTTTTTTTTTTGTGTTTATATATATATATATATATATATATATATATATATATATATATATATATATATATATATATATATATATATATATATATATATATATATATTACATAAGTATTCATAAATGGATTCTTTCAATTCATTTATTAATTGAGCAAACAAAATGATACAAATTTCTATGATAAAAAACAAACCATTGCATTAAACCAGTTTAAATCAGACCTTTTGTCTATGCGATTCGAATTACTAGCAAGAAACTAATTGAGAAAACATTAACATCATAAGAGAAGGTGAAGCTGGTAATAATTACACCTATTTTATATGATAATGGCACAGAAAATACGGTACTGTTGCGCTTAATGGTACACACAAAAGAAGTGAAGTTTGGTTAATGCTAATAAAAAAAGAAGAAAAAACAAAGGATGAATATATAATAGTTTAGAAACAAATTTGGGCTATATATTTGCACATTAGGGGGGTGGGGGTGGGGGAGGGGTAAAGCATAGCATATATTAAATATTTAACCTAACCTAGGTACCTTCCCCCCTCAAACCCCAAAAAACAACAATTTAAATATTGTAAATTCAATGAGAAACCACCCTCTTCGATCAATTTAGATAACAATTAACCGCTTCACGTGTCTCCATGACTGCATTCCTTTGACAGTGTATAGCGCTGTGTACCATTAAGCACAACTGTACCGAAAATACTTCATTTTAATTCTTATTCGATTTCTTTTTTCTTGCGATACTATTGGCGGACATTCGACCACAAAATCTTTTAACAGCTTGAAGTTATACGGAAAAGCATTTAATAAGGTTTGTTAAAACTATTTCTCGTAAGTGGTTATCCAAATACTTCACAAATCTAACTTCGTCTATTTCGAGCAGGGTAAATAATCACATCTTAGTCAATAATTTCTGGAATATTTAGACAAACTCTAAGATTTCATCAAATCAAACTCAAATAGGAACCCAAAGAAAAGAAACGGGTACAAGATTTAAACAACCCTTCGTGCTACTACTACTATTAGCAACTTGACTGCCACATCAAGGCACCTGAGCCAACACAGATGCATACGCTCCTTCTTCACCCCAATCTAACCTAAGCTTCACTCTTTACCCTTTACCGAGAAGTTCCGACTTTATTTTAATCCTTTCTTAAGCCCTCTTCCACCCAATTTAGGGACGAACTACTTTTTGCTTCGCCCAAGATGGATGGCTAAAAAACCCAATATTTGGCAATCTTTCATCCTACATCAGCGAAACGTGGCCTAACCGTCTTAACATTTCTTTCGTCATGGCCCTTTGTACTAGGGCCTCAATTATCCATTAAAATGGCACAAACTTGACCTCTAACATTTTCACCTTTTGACAAAGAATTGAGCGTCCACTTTGGCCTAAATCACCTAAGATTCTACCACAGTCCGAATTGTAGTTCCATCGATTCTACCAATACTGACTTAAAACTAATTCTAGCCGCAGTCCAAAGTGGCGTTAATCATGTTCAAGCAATGGTAACCAATACAATAATTGGCTGTAACTGGTGAAAAAAATACGCTCCGATAAATGATCCCTTAGAAAATTGTTGCTCCATAATAAAAGGCAAATTATTACACTGCAATAAAATGAGAGCTACTGTTTCCTTTGTATTTCAGGATTTCCCCTGAATCTCAAGAAAAGTTATTTGAATCTTTGTGTGTATTGTGGGGTAGACACATGTAGGGTCGAGCCTACGTCCCCAAAGATCCATTGCCTTTGCACTTCAACACTACTGCAACTACTACTACTACTACGCAGCACCAAGCCGCCTGAGGCCAAAAAAGCTACGCATGCTCCTCCTCCATCTCAATCTATTCAGAGCCTCCGTCTTTACACCCTCCCAGGAAGTTGCCATTTCCCTTAAATCTTTCTTTATAACATCCTCTCACAACAGCCGCGGACGACCTGCTTTCTGTTTAGCCATAGAAGGTTGGCCGAAAAGGACAATCGTCGTCGAGCGTTTTATTTCCGTACTTTTATCAACAGAAAAACACAAATCGAATAGCTCTTTTGATTCAAATCAAGTTCAAACCAAACAGTTGGCTCATTTTCATACTAATTTTTAACAAAATCTCACATAATGCCATTCAATTCAAATTTTTGGCTTAAATTTTTCTCTGTGCTCTTATTCCTACAACAAGTTGGCATTATATGATTTAATTTCCTTGATTTGATAAAGTGGCAAAAACTCTGTCAAATGACTCTTATTTAAACTCACGGAGGACTTTAAGTGTGTTTCTTCAGTTTTAACGTTAACAAAAAATATTTCAATTACACTAACAATTCAAAACACTGACTATTTTTCTTCGAAAACCGTTGTCACTTGGAAATCAACGATTCCCTTCCGGCACTGACTGTCTCTCCCTATTAGTCTTTAAATTATTTGCCAACAGATAAAACTTCTCTATCGATCGACGAGAGAAATAATTTTTTTTATGTCGTCAAAAGCCATTATGTCTTTACTTTTAATTTTACCTTTAAGATACTTATGCCACAGTGTTAACAGAAGCAAATCGGACGCATATACAAATAAACTCCAACATATTTCCTTCATTTTATTGCCATTTCCCTATATGCCAATTCATTTATTTTGCAACAAATATTTCTTTTATTTACTGTGGAAAGACTTTGTGGGCACCCTGTAGTGCCAAAGTTTTTCATTTCTGGCTCTAAGTTCCAGTAAATTTAGTTGTGTCTAAAAAACCACGGTATTATTTGTTTTTTACTGGCAATAGCAGTGCATTGTGTTATTTATAGCTACTGCACGTTAAAAAACAGATGAAAGCAGCGGCGTAATTTGCTATGGGGCAGAGAGCAACTGCTCCTCCTAGGCATCGGTTTGCCCCCACCAGACCCCAGCTTTTCCCCACAGCTGAAATTCAGTTTCTTCAAAAATATTTTCAAAACTAAGATAAGCCTTCATAATTCAAGCATCCACAGAACCAGATCAGTTTTCTTGAGCATATCTTTGGTATTTTCTTTAGTATATAATACCAAAAAGAGGCCACTGTATAAAGGAACTAAATAAATAATAGGGGACAAAATGAGAAAATAAATAAACCAAACAACTAAAAAGGGACTAAGTAAGACAATAAATAAACCAAACAACTAAAAAGGGACTAGATATGAGAATAAATAAACCAAACAATTAAAAAGGGACTAAATATGAGAATAAATAAACCAAGAACTAGCGCTTGTCAAGGCAAGACATCACTTTTACATCGTGATAGTTCTCAACTGCGAAATCCAGTTTTATATCAATTACTGTATTATTGTTTCCGGGGCCCCTCATATTTGGATTTTATAAAGAAAGGGGCCCATACTCGTAAGTTTCTTTGAAATGTCATTTTTATGAGTTGAGCAAAGAAGCGAGCGTACTGTACATTTAGCGATATATTAATTACCGACAAAATATAATTAGCGATGTCTGTAACGAAAACGTATTTCGATGAGCGTATGGACAACTTAAAGCAACTGGTAGAAAATCTTCGTAGGGAGAATGCAGCGTTAAAACAAGAGAACACTGGCATGAAATCTGCTCTTGTGGCAGTTAAAAACCAGGTTTTAAGAACTGAATTGTATGTTAAAGGCAAGAATCTTCTTATCCATGGAATTCCTAACAAGGAAAATGAAGATATCGAAGAAACCGTTAATGATTTTTTGTCAGGAATGTCGGTACGGAAGTAGGGATATTAAGTTCATGGTCATCTGTAGACTTGGAAACAAGGCTCAAAGTCCCAGGAAACAGAACTCGCATCCGGCATTGGACCCTATTCTTGTATCTGTTCTAAATCTTCGAAAAAAGAATAGTATTATGGCTTGTGTTGGTCATCCAAGAAATACGGAGAAAATCGTCAGTATTGACCATCCATTCGAGCTGGCCAGACGTCGGAAAGAACTTTTGAGTATGGCTTATAATTTAAGAAATTGTAAAGTTGCCTCCGATAAAGTGTCTCATACCAAAATGGTTCAGAAGGGGACTAGGTTATGGCTAGAATCTAAAAAGACTTCGAGTTCTAACTGGATCAAGGACTATTATAGATTACCCTATAATAAAATATTAATTTGGGCAATTATAACGATATATTTGGCCAGTTTTATGACACTGTTAAGGAAAAATTCATGGCTTATTGTCTAAAAGCTCCTTTAAGGAATCCTCGATCAAAAAGGTCAACACCCGTAGCTCCCTGGTTAACATCGGGAGTCCTCATGTCAATAAATAGGAAGCAGAACCTATGGAAAGAGTACAAAAAGAGACCAAGTGATGCTAAATTAAAAGCAGTGAGGTTGTACCGTAATATGCTGAAATCAATTATTTGGAAAGCTAAAACAGTATATTTTACAAAGACATTAGTTGATTGCGGCAAAAATACAAGGACGACGTGGGATGTGATTAGGGAAGTCATTCGGCCATCCAAAAAACTGGAGGGTCTCCCTAAGCCTCTTAGGGTAGACGATCAACTTATCACAGAAAAGGACCAAGTATGGCAACATATAAACAAATTCTTTGCGGAGATAGGGAAATCAATTGCTGAGAGCGCTTCCTATTCCTCGGTATCATAGACTTGGAAGAAGTACCTAGGCCCCCGTGCTTTAAATCAGTGGTTGTGGAAGATGTTATGGTGCAGAAAATGACAAATAATTTTTTGTCTTTGAAAAATTCTTCAACAGGTTTTGACAAAATTTCTGCTAAAGTAATTGAACATATCCTTCCATCGATTATCACCCCACTTTGCCATTTGATTAATAAGTCATTTCAACTAGGAGTATTTCCTCAACGTCTTAAATTGTCGCGTGTGATGGCTCTCTTTAAAGGAGGTGACCGTGAGGATCCTGGGAACTATAGGCCGATCTCTCTTTTGTAAGTGTTCTCTAAGATATTTGAAAGGCCAATGCTAAAACGTCTGGTGAGATTTCTTGAAGCAAAAATTTTTTTTCCATCAACATCAGTTTGGGTTTCGCGCAAAGTATTCTACAGAACATGCTTTTAATAAACTTCTCCAGTTTATACGACAATCTTTAGATTCTAATCTTATTCCTGCAGTCATTCTTCTTGATTTAAAGAAAGCTTTTGACAGCCTTATACACAAGATCCTCATTGGTAAACTTTCTCATCATGGTGTGCGTGGGGAAGCTTTGTCTTTGTTTTCTTCATACCTCACTGACAGATCTATTGCCATGGAAGATACAGACAAGGAAGTTCCAATTGAATACGGAGTACCCCAAGGTTCTATTCTTGGGCCAACCCTCTTCCTGATATATGTGAACGACCTCTACGGACTTCTTAACACCCCTATTCCCAATGTTTGCTGTGGAATGTGTCACAAATGTTACTCTCAAACTATGTTGGTGTCCACATCTTATAGTCGAGAAGAACTGGTAGCCTTTGCAGATGACACTACTCTAGGTGCTGCAGCTGCGGGTGAGTCATCCCTTATTCTAAAGCTTCAAGCAATGATTGAGAAGATATTCAATTGGTTTGACATAAATCAACTATCTTTAAATGTAAAAAAGTCGTACCTTCTTATTTTTCCCGTACAGGTGTGAGCTGCCCCACAATTACTGAACTTCCTACACCAAGAAGCTCCATAAGTCGCCCCCCGAATCGATATGTGCGATTCCTGGGAGTTCTTTTGGAGGGAAATTTAACGTTTAAGCGGCACGTCCAAGTAATAGTAGGGAAAACTTCCCGTGGACTTGGAATCATGCGAAAGGTAAAGCGTTCACTTCCTTTTCCTAAATTCCGTTTTTTATCTTTCTCTCTTGTTTCACCTTATATTTCCTTTACGTTAATGTTTATTTTTGTGGATGTATATATTTCTGTTTGTACTCGCTACTGTTCAAATTCTCCCTAAGAAAGTTGTAATGAGTCTTTAGTCGACTACAAGAATTCCCGTTGATCTCTTTAAGATTAAAGATATTTATGTTATATCTCTATCTTTGTTGGCATATCAATTCTTCCATGGAGATCTCCCATTTTGTTTTTCTGGACTACTTAAGCTAGTGGGGGAAGTAAATTTGTACGCAGTTCGAAACTGGGAGGATGTGATGATTCCGGCTCCTCCCTCGGTTCGTTCAGGCTTCGGTCTGGTCGTGACTGTGGGGCGTGCTTGGAACTCGGTTCCTGCTGAGATCCGGCAGTCACGAACACTTGGTTCCTTTAAAAGACAGATGAAAAGTTTCTTATTAAAGGTAAATATTAAATAATTTATAGTTGCTTTATGGAGTTTTTTTTCTTTGTTTTTGTTTGTTTGTTGTTGTTTTTTTTTGGGGGGGGGGGGTGTTTTTGTTTTGTTGGGGGTGGATACATAATTATAGATCGAATTTTATTTTTTTATTTATTGTCTGGTGATATGGGGGTCGCTGTTTCGTTTAGACTGTCGGTGAGTTTACTTCTTTTCCTTGTAGATTTATAAATTATCCATCGTTTAGTATTGTTTATGCCAAATTTTAATATTAGTCTTTTATTCTGTTTCGTTTCCCAAATAACGGGCCATAGAGCCCTTTGGGATACTGTTTTTGTTATTGTTATTTATGGAAATAAATGGAACTTGAACTTGAACTTGAAATGAACCAAACAACTAAAAAGGGACTAAACATGAGAATAAATAAACCAAACAACTAAACTGGGACTAAATATGAGGATAAATAAACCAAACAACTAAAAAGGGACTAAATATGAGAATAAATAAACCAAACAACTAAAAAGCGAAACAACTAAAAAGGGACTAAATATGAGAATAAATAAAAGGTTTACCTGTCGGTATTGTTTGGAAATACAATTCTTCCTTGCGGAATGGTAAGCGGGGTGAGTGTATTGTTCAAGGCAACAGTGACTTTGTTTTCTGATCCATAGCTAACTTGTTTCGTAACCTCAGCTACGAATGGCAAATATCCTCCGGAATGATCTGTCACTTTTATCCCATTTATCCACTGAAATAAAATGAAGTTATTTTTAAAAAGAGTAATAAAGGTTATTTTCAGACTCCCGGTGATTTATAGGAAATTGTTTATAAATAAAGTCTTTTTTCTTTTCTATTTTTGCCATTGAAAATCAGAGTCTGTGTTGTATTAAAAACTAAACTAAATCCGCAAATGAGTAGGTTACGTTGCTATGACGATTTGAAGCTTCGTGGTTGTTGAGATACAATTGCAGAGTAACATATGCAACTATGTCTCAAGGGGAAAGCTTGTATCAGGGACGTAGGGGGGGCCTCCGCCTCATGACTTTTTTTTTATTTTCCCATAATTTTGTCATACTTCTGACAAAATAAGAGATTTGAAGGATTTGGCCCCTTGCAGCAAATGCTTGGTGAGCTATGAGGCCGAACTTACCCCCCTCCCATAAAAAAACATTCAGATAAAACTCAGTCTAATAATTTCTACTAGATTTAATCTGATAAGACCTTTTCATCAAGGCAGATGACAAGAATGTAGCCATTCCTTCAAAGACATCGGGTTCAGCAAATTATATATATATATATATATATATATATATATATATATATATATATATATATATATATATATATATATATATATATATATATATATATATATATATATATTTACATATATATATATATATATATATATATATATATATATATATATATATATATATATATATATATATATTTTATATGCATATATATGTACATAACATGAACCTGGTTCACGAGGTTTAGTCTACAAGCACAACAAGTAATTAGTCTGATAAAAAGATCTTTAGAAAACTCTCTACCCATCCCCCCCCCACACACACACAAGGTTTGGATCAGGTGTAGATTCTCTACAGGAGCAACGTCGAGAATAAATTTCACTAATCACAAAGTTTTTTGTTTTTTTTTGAAAAGAACTTGTCACCTCTTAGTAGATAGGCTCAAGTTCCTGGACACCGAAAAGGCATTAATTGGGACATTGAGTGTTACTTCTGACTTTTTCAGATGGAGATAAGAAAGCCCATTGTGGTAGACCTTGTCTTATCTTGTTCAGGTTGTAATAAATCTATCTATCTAATCAAGTTTGGTTGATATCCAACAATATCTTTTGGTATATATCCTGATAAACAGAATTTATGGACGCTCCTTTCCCTGGAGAGGTCGAGCAAGCCTGAACCTAAAACAGGCATAACATCGAAATCAGTTGCTACTTTCCATAAAGCTCTGTTGAAATTGAATAACCCGTTTGACTGATATTCTCACTATAAGAACCCAGCCCCCATCACTTCCTACCGTTTAAACCCCGAAACAATCAAATTAACTTCTAGCTCTTATTTCTGATCAATGAACTGAGAGCCGACCAGCTGTTCTGGTAGATGTTGTGATGGCAAAAATGTAGGGCCCTCTCTCCCCTTCTCTCTCCCATAGGAGTCAAATCGGCACACCCCACGGGCACGCCCCACGACGGGACTAGGCCACGTCTTCTTACTTTCCAAGAGGGTTCTTTGATATCCGACCATTCCTTCCGATGGATGTTCTAACGACAAGAACTTATTTCTAAGACTGGTGACTTCAGTGCCATTTGCTGGGACTAGGAGTCCAAAATAGTAAGAATTGTGAACTGCATTTTTTGAATTACCATGAGACTGTAGAACAAGTTTTCCATCCAGGGTGTACCGGATGCTCTGTGTGTGACAGCTTCTGTTAGACATCAAAGGCTTATGGTTTCAACTCCCACACCAACAGCGATTTTTTAAAGAATTCTTGCTCAATTTTTAATCAGAGAATCGAAAAAATGATCATTTTAAATCCTCATACGATTAATACAATTGACAATATGCTTACGAGAAAACAAGGACATCTAAAAATTGATTTAATCTGTGAGACGTTATTGTGCTATCTACTACATTATATTGGATATTATCTCACATCTGTGCAGATAGCACCCTTTGTGCTATTATAGCACCGTTCAGATTTTAAAGATGAATTTGCTTTGATCAATGCTGCATTTTCGCTACATTCTTAAGCCGTTTTGCTTCAGACAAAAAAACGCTGTTCTCTAAACCATGGGATAGAATGCAACCAGTAAAATAAAAAGTTACAGGTTTCTTTCAGTGTGGATCATCATTTTTCATCATCTTACTGTTATCAATTTGCACAAAATAAAAAAAAATTAACTTGACAACATAATTTCACAAAAACTAGCTTGTGAGATAACAGAACTGTCAATCAAGCCTATGAAGGATAAACCATGACCATGACCGTATTGTTTAACCTTGCAATTTTTGATTAGAAAAAAGGGATAAAAAGAAATTTCTCAAACGTAATTGGCAGTTATCAAAATGAATTCCTTTCTCGCAGTATTAGCCACCTTACTTGTTGTTACCAATGCCAAACATGTGGTACGAGTGGCTTCACTTACAGATTGTGGTAAGACACATCACTTCCTTCTGTTTTACAAATTTTTAAACTGGTCCTGTTAAATCTAAGTAGCCGTTTTTCTGCTTTATTTATCTGCTATAAATAACAACGAGATCGTCATCTCAGCTTGTATTTGCAGAGTTTTTTCCTTTTTCTAATAACCTTTTCAATTGGTTTACAACCCACCGAATGTTTTGGTAATGCGTACAAATATAAGGAGGCGATATAGTACATCCTTTAAGTAGGCCTATATTCAAGAGAAGGTTCTTTCTATCGATTTTTGGGTATTTATTTTATATCTTAAAACCTCAGACTGTCAAAAAATAAACTTTGGGCTTATATACCACCCCCCCCCCCCCCAAGAAAATAAAGTAGCTTCAATTACAGATTGTGTTGTTAGATAGATTATTTGGATTATTATGGAGACCCTCATCACCGCATGATCTTATTCTGCATAATCTAATCACCCGAATCAAATTCAAGGCCTTGTAGTGGGCTAGTGCAGCTAAGTCTGAGCTCAGGTTTTCGTATTACCAAACAGAATATTTTATACTATATAGAACAGTCTTGCAACAAAACTGATAGAAGTACAGTTTACGCAGGATTTAATCTGTATCATTCATGATCATCTGTATCATTCATGATCTGTCATCCCACAGTAGGCGAAACACTAGAAGACAGAAGCTTGAAGTTATTAAATACAATCAATGAAACAGCTAAACTTTAATAGATCATTCATGATCTCTCATCCCACAGCAGGGGAAACACTAAAGACAGAAGCTTGAAGTCAATAAATACAATCAATGATACGGCTAAACTTTAAGAGATCATTCATGATTTGTCATCCCACAGCAGGGGAAACACTAAAAGACAGAAGCTTGAAGTCAATACATGCAATCAATGATACGGCTAAACTTTAAGAGATCATTCATGATCTCTCATCCCACAGTAGGTGAAACAATAAAAAACAGAAACTTGAAGTCAATACATGCAATCAATGATACGGCTAAACTTTAAGAGATCATTCATGGTCTCTCATCCCACAGTAGGAGAAACACTAAAAGACAGAGGCTTGAAGTCAATGCATACAATCAATGAAACGGCTAAACTTTAAGAGATCATTCATGGTCTCTCATCCCACAGTAGGAGAAACAATAAAACACAGAAGCTTGAAGTCAATGCCTGCAATCAATGAAACGGCTAAACTTTAAGATCATTCCACATATTAAACATTTTTGAGTACTTATCACTTATGAGCAGAAAATATGGGCACAATTTTATAGGGAAAGGAGGCATAGAGACTATAAGCAAGAGGAATTGAAATAGGACCGTGAACCTCATTCCTAAGCATATAGTATTGCTTCACTTCCTCTATGGAGCAGAAATTTTCAAGTTATTACAAGTTTTTAAGTCACTAATCCAGATACGGCGGTCAATAGAAAAAATTGCTAAATATGATCTTGATCAGGATTGGAATTAATGGTCCTATCTACTCATACAGTAGGCTACACATTTACTAATTTTTTTCGTTTTGCATTTATTTCCCCCTTTTTTCTCTATCTTTGCTGTTTTATTGGTTTGTAATCTCCCTTTTATTTAATTTTTTCTTATATACTTAGTCTTGTTTAAAATGTTTTGGGTGATTTCCAAATAAATAAAGATTATTATACGTGATAAGGGGCACGGTTGGAGATTTTAAGAGCTATAAAGACCAAATTTTTCTACAAAATCGGACGGGTCATTTGTCCCAGCATCCCCTAAAACCTTCTTTAACTGCAGAATGTTATCACTAAGAGAGGGGGATATGGGATGAGTAGCCTGTCTCTTATTGGGAAAAACCTTTGAGCATGAGATGCAAGTTTTTGTTCCTGTTGTAATTCTTAAGCAATATTTCCGGTTTTACCTCCTCAATATTTAAAACATATGGTAGGAGTTACATCAGGCTTTCAGTGAAGCAAAAAGGCTTGAATCAGGCTTTAGGAAGCGATAGAAATAATGATGGTTGGTATCCTCCTTATAAATGCTAAAAAAAAATGTGAAAAATAACGAAAAAGGTAAAAGTGCAAAGAAAACACACCCCGAACGGGCAAAAAAGATAGCATAAACAGGGGTAAGATTCAGCACACAGAAATTAACCTAAATATGAGGGAAGCTACCGATCCACTCTTAACATTAATGCTTTATATAAACTTGGCAGAATACAAGACGTAATACCAAGTTCTGTTGAAAGTGTGAAATTATTTTAAATTAAACAATTCGCGTTTTCATTTACTAATAGGCTAAATTTGTTACATTCTGGTAAACTTTCAGTAAATTCTAACACTTCAACATAAGAAGCAGGAGTCGAGATGACACTTTCGCCCCTCCCATCCAAGCCAGTGTAAGACTGGTTTAGTTTCTAACCTAAATACAGCCTAATTCTGCTCTTATAATTTTTTACGCATCCTTCTCTTCATTTCATAAAATTCACTACGCCCTACAACCTATAGCTATTGAAAAAAAAAGATGCATTTTAAACAAATGTTTCTTTGACTAGGCTTTTGTCTGTGAGCTGATACAACAGCCGAATAGTTCCACATTTTTGTAGCAAATATTATGATTAATCTGCTTTACGTTAAAAAAATTAATACGTGCACGGAGCTTTCCTCTTTTTTTTATTGTTTGCTCAAAATTAAGCGTGCTTTAGAGAAACTTTACTTTTGAGCTCCTCCTCCCAGGGCAAAATTTACTGTTCTGTCCACGAATAAAAAAACAGATTTTTTAAGGGGAATCATAGGAGTAGGGATAGTCGTAACGAAAGAGAAAACCTGTTTCAGAGTAGGACTGGGTGTAATTTCAGAGCCTCTACCCTGCCCCATCCCTTCTGTAGCTTTAGACGACTAAGGATTTATATATGCACTACTATTACTACAAGTATTTACCATTCTAGGTGGTACTATTCTGACGGGTACTGGAGCTATTTTCACGGATCCAATTCTTGTTCCCGGGGAAGCTTCTGGTCAGTTTGACTTTGTTCTCAGTGGAGACTTATCTTTGGACGCAATTGTCGAAAAAAGAGTTTTCAAGATAGACACACAAGAGCAAGTTCCATGCCTTGGAGCAGGATTCCTTGGATCATGGCAAGAATCCTAAATTTTGTTATTACTTCATATATATATATATATATGTATATTAATATATATATATATATATATATATATATATATATATATATATATATATATATATATATATATATATATATATATATATATATATATATGCAAACAAAGTGTCTATGGTCACTAGAAAAATAAAGAAGAAATATCGAACCAATATTTGGCCTGTATACAACAAGGTGTCCTCAGCTTTGAAAAGGGAAAACGCTTTAAATCATAGCAAAAAAAAAGAAGAAATAATCTAAAATAAAAAGAGCCTAACCAAAATATATATATATATATATATATATATATATATATATATATATATATATATATATATATATATATATATATATATATATACAGCTCAATATATATCCTCGTATTAATAACTAATTACGCCACTGACAGTGCTTCATCTGAATTTAATAAAACTTAGATTTCAGTTTTGTTAAAAGTTTATTTTGGTCCATGATGATATTTTCTGAAAGTGTTTTTTAGTGAAGGTTTATTGATATTAATCATAGATCATGGCAAGAATCCTACCAATTTCGATCTCCAAGTGGATTAGCAATTACGGTTTGTAAGAGACTTTATAAAATACTGCCCAATAGAAAAGTAAATGGCTTTCTCCCTGCATTCCATCCCTAGTTGTTGAGCCTTACGCGGTGGGGTGGGGGGTATTTAATCCTAGGTGCTTTGTTTTTTGCTAGATTTATAGGTCTTATTTTATCGCAATTTTCCCAAAAATGTTATAAAAAGTGAGAAAGACTTCTTTAAAGGATATTTACCCACAGATCACACTTGCTGAGCCATAGGCCTACTTACTTCACAGCAGATAAAAGCCATCCAAGATTAGGCTAAAAAAAATATTCCAGGTTCTCCGGTTCCAATTCTAGCTATGTATAACTGATTTGCTACATAACCTAAGGAGATCATATCATTTAGCTACACACTGCAACATTTAAATTTTTTTCATTTCAGACCTCCTACCCTCCTCATCCTGTCTCAATTAATAGTACGAAATTGTCCTATACCCGTCGCGTGACGTACAGGTCTAGAAAGAACAGCCTTTCACTATCTCATAAAACTAAATTCAAGGGACTATCCAGGATTTTTTATTGGGGGGGGGGGGCTTTACAGAAAACTAAAAAGTTCACAAAAAATTTGTTTATGTGCATTTTTATTACATTTTTACGAGTCAGACCAAATTAGGGGGAGGGAGATCTAACCCTGCACCCTCCTTTATGGATATGGGCTTGGCTACAGTTATACCCAAATGAAATTCCCAGGGAATAGGTTCACATGCGAAATTAGAATCCGAAGTCCTCTTCTTTACTTGTAAACAGTAGCATAGCCAGGATTTCTATCTTCTTTAGAGTCATATGGCCCTCAGTAACGGTGATATGCTACTCCTACTGAAATTTTCCATTCATTTCAGCTGCATGGAATGATTTGAACTTATTTTTAAGGAGGGAATTTTTTAAAATTAATTTAACAATCACCAAAAGAAACTTTTTATAAATTTTCTACCGAATAAGTTCCCTCCCGTAGGTAATCAACATGGCACTTCTAGATTTGTTCTTGCCATTAATTCCATTACATTATATTTTTCTTTTATCCTAATCTGTTCTTTCATTTTCCCAATTCCGTTTTTTTTTTGTTTTTTTTTAACATGAAATTTCTGTATTCCACTTCCATCTATTTGATCGAATTATGGAAACTATCATATCAGACTATCGACCTATTGCTACTACTACTAACAACTCACCACAACATCAAGTCACCTGAGGCCAACACAGCTACACACGTTCCTCCTGCATCCCAATCTATTCAAAGCCTCCCTCTTTACACCCTCCCAGGAAGGTCCCAATCTTTCCTTACGACATTCCCCCACCCCAAACGAGAATTACCTGCTTTTCGTTTAGCACTAGACAGTTGGCCAAAAGGACAATCTTTGGCAATCTGTCATCCTTCATTCGTAGAACGTGCCCTAGCCATCTCAACCTTTCTCTCATTATAGCCATAGAAAGCGGGATTGAACCACACTTTTCGTACAGTTTAATGTTTGAAATACGGTCAGTCAGTCGGGTACCCAGAACAATCCGTAGGCGATCATATTGGTCAAATAAAGCCTGTTCCGCCGTCTTAGCAAAAAACTGTAAAAGAGTGGTGTACTAAAAATTTCTGTCAGCTGATAGACAATTTCAACATTCCACTTCTGTCTATTTGATCAGATCAAAAATATTGTTATTAGCATGATGGCCAGATATGGTTAGACTGGTCAAATAAGGTTAGGTCACTGAAACAGCGGTCCTAAAGAGTTGAAAGTTGACCTTGAATTTTAAATATTAGTTACCTTTTTTTACTGAATTAGGAACACATTAATTCAATGGTCATGGGACCCTTTTCAGACGCAGTTTTAGGGGGGACAAAGGGGGTGCTTGCCCTGAGCACAGAAATTTTAAAGGCACAAAATTTCCAATAAATAATCTAACACTTATAATCATTTTATAAATTTTGTTATAAATGGCTGTAAGTATAAGCAAATTGAATAAGAAATTTTCATTTTCACCATATCTTTTCTGATATAAAGTAAGGAAATTCAGATTTAAATTCAAACCAAGGTCAGGGAGAGGAAGTTGACCCCGGCCCTATAGCAAATTACACCAGTGCTGTTGAGTCACTTCAACAGGGACCTTAGACAGCATTTGAATAAAGTACTTGATGACTATTTTAACAAACATCTTATATTTTAATATCTAATATTTAAATATCTAAATATTTAAATATATTTAAATATCTTATATTTAAGGGAGAATCCTCCAAAAGGGAATAAAGTTTCTTTTATGATTTTTAACATGCAAATTTCTGCAATTTATGCGCGCATGCCCAGAATTAAGAGTGGGGATAAAGTTTCAAGACTGGAAGAGGTCAAGGTATTTTACCAGGGATGTGGTAGAAAAATGAAGAATTCGGAAGAAAGTGTCTTATATGGTAAATGAGGCAGGGGTGAATTTAGCTACTATTTGTATTTATATAACAAATAACAGGTTTTTACACTGAAGTCTAACCTCTTTTAAAGTAATCTGAGAGAGAATGCCGGCCATTGAGCCTTTGTGGGGGTCTTTGATCCTATTGTTGAGATGTTTTTGTTAAAAATAATATATTTTTTTCCAAAAAAAAAATTGCAGATGAAAAATTTTATGAAATTCACCCAAGCTTTACGACTAAGAGTTTAAGCGTTATTTTGAAACAGAATAAAGAAACAAACCAAGGACAAATTTTGCTTTTGGAAAATGGAAAAGAAAAAGGAAAAGAAAATAGATACTTTTCTTGAAACAAATTCCTTTTTAAAATCTATTCGTTGTTTAAAATTAAACGTAGTTTAGACAGCTTCAAGAATCTCCTTAAAAATGTTATTTTAACGGCATAAAACTTCTGAATTGGAAACATAATTAAAACTATTAACCATTTCTAAGCCATTAAATTTCTATGAGAAAATTATATGCCAGATATTTTCATTTATTACTTTCATTTGTATATTCCTCAGTTTGGATTTGTAGGTTTGCGCACTATTAAACCAGACTAGGTTTGCTACAATACACTAACACAGTCAAAGTCAATAAAGGGAAGAAACAGAGAGCACCGATTCACAAAAATGTAGGGATACAAGCACATTTTGATTTATTTTATGAAGGCACAAAAAAGTTTTTCAAGCACAAAAAAGCTCTTAGAAAGTTTTTCTAAGAGGTCAATTTAGTTCTCTTTTTGATCCTTTTCAATGAAAATACCAAAAATGTATTTTTAAAAATCTAGAGGAAAATACAATCAAATCTGGGGGCAATTACCCCCCCTCCTTCCCCCACTTGGCACTCCTGAAAAGAGATCACGACGTTTATCATAAAGGTCTTTATCATGAAAATAATTAAATTAAAACAAAAGTTTTCAACTGAAAGTAAGGAGTAACATTAAAACGATGGTTCTCCCCATCCCCTACCTCTCGTTCATTTAGTTCTACAAAAAACTTCGTTTAGTTCTAAAAAGCGTGATTATTAAGTCTTTTAGTTCTACAAAAAACACCATTTAGTTCTAAAAACGTCAGTATTAAGTCATTTAGATCTATAAAAAAACGTCATTTAGTTCTGAAAAACGTCATTATTAAGTCATTTAGTTCCACAAAAAAAAACAACAACTTTACATTCCAATACAACGGCCCTTGCGTTCCAGCAGTCTTTCTTTAAAATAGGTGTAAAATTTAAAAAAAGCAAGGGGTTGAAGAGGCGGTAGCCCCCCTCACATACGGAATAATTCCTATTCCTTTTAAGTTTTAATGTTGCTTCTTACTCTCAGTTGAAAAAACTAAACACGCCGGAAAATCTCCCACCCTCCGTGAAAAATTTCCCTCCCCCAGAAATTTCTTCCGCAATGAAAATTCTGTCCGTGTAAATCCACCCCAACCCCAAAGAAATTTTCCTCTTAAAAATCTCCGAATATTTTGTAATAACAAATACTATATGCAAACAATCGGCAAATTGGATAACTTAAAGCCCATTCCCCAGGGGCTGCGGGGGGTCATGTCATCCCCAAAGGTACAGTTGCAATACCTTTCAACTATGCTCAATCAAATGGCTATCTCAAAACTTAGATTGGACGACTTCGAAGAAAAAAGGGGCGTAGGAGGGGGTTAGCTGCGCACCAATCTTTCCGGACACTTAAAGGGCAGAAGAACTTTTAAATTTTCATTTTGAATGAGCCCTATCCCAAATTTTTAAGACCATTGGTTCAATATGGTCACCCCTGGAAAAAAAACAAATGAACACGTATCCGTAATCTTTCTTCTGGCAGAAACTACGAAATTCCGCATTTTTATATATAGGAGCTTGAAACCTGAAAAGTAGGGCTCTCTGATATGCTGACTCCGATGGTATAACTTTCGTTAAGATCACTTGACTTGGGTTTATTTCACTCCTTGTTGGAAAATCAGCCAAATTTTCTCAGGCTCTTAGCTCTTGATGGGTAACATTGAACTTAATGAACTTTATATATTTGGAGTCAGCAGAAAAGCTAGTTTGTTTAAGTATTAATTATCATTAAAATTTTTTTTGAAGTTTCTGTTATTATTGGGCCGAGTCGGTTCTTGCTCACAATTTGTTACCACGAACTGCTTGATAACGAGAAAAAAACTAATAAAATATTGATATTTGGCCGAAAAGCCCAATTTTTCCTGATTTCTGAATTCCCTTATTTAATTTAATACCAATAAAAATAGTTTCACATTAAAATAGACCAAGTCAGATGAGACAATTTTTTGAAGTACCTAGGCCTATTTAAATACTTTATATTTAGGTACGATATTTATATTCTTCTTTTTAGCTAAGTTCTTATTTCGTACAATAGCTGCGATACTTCAGCAGCTGCAAGTACCTGTCCCTTCTAGATTTTTACCCTCCCTCCCCTATTTTGAAAAATAACCTTTTTGGTGGTTTCATGGGAAAATGTTTTTTTTTGTATTTCTTGGAAAAAAATTGAAAAAACAACATTTTGAAAAAAAAAACACTTCACCCATCTCCCCCTATTTTGTGAATTGACTCTGCCAATTGGTCTTACACAATTATCATCAAACTAAGGATTATATTTTGATAGTTTGTAATCAAATCTCTTTCTTTTTTGGGAAGTCTGTAACTATTTACCATGAAGTTAATAATTATTTACCTTCATTGTAATGAATATTCAACTGCGTGTTGTTAAAAACGACAACTTTTCTTCTTTTCCAGCACCATCCGAGTCTGTGATGCCCTTGCAAGCATTCCAGATATTTTCTGTCCATTCTTTCCACCAAACCTTCCGTGTGAATGCCCACTACTTGCAACTACTGGATCAGTACCTCTCACACTCAACATACCAGAGGCATACATTCAATTCGGCCCGGTAAGCAGTTACTACATACTTCTATTTACATAAAAAAAAGATAGACCAAACTGTGCATGATAAGAAAAAAGAGCAATCTAATGAATGACCTCGCAGTGTCTTCTTTTGGACAATTTACATAAAAAAAACGCAAAGAATACGGTATTGGAGTTAACAGCTTCTACTGGCGATGTCAACCTCTGTTTCCTGGCCCTATAGCCAGAAACTGCAATGGGGGTAGGGGTTCAGCCATCCTGTACTTTCACACATCCATCCTGCTTACTTTACGCGGATTTCTCCAGGTGTCCATTTAGAGCTGGGTCGAATCTGATGGGGGGGGGCATATCCCTTGTTAAAGCCCATATTTTAAAATAGAACAATCAGTATTTATCCTCAACCAAAATGAGTACTTTTCTTCAAATTATTATCGTTTTTAAAGTGTATAAAAATAAATTAACTCTCCCTTAATTTAGTTACTTATTCTTTATATTAAATTTGCATTTAGTCTTGTTAATAAATTTTTTAATTATTCTTTTATCCTTCATTTTATTCATTTCCTCTCTTATTTTAGGGCGACTATGAGCAAGTTGTAAGGGTATACTCCGAAGCCGATCCAGAGACCAACCTGGCTTGTGCCGACCTCAAATATACTCTCATAAACGCATAAGAGTGACTAATCCTAATTTTTAGCTCTTTTCTTTAATAAAGCATATCAAAATTTATTTGCTTTCCTTTTTCAATCTAATCAGTGATTACGCAGTTTATTACGACAGCTGCATATGAAAAAGAATAGCCTTTGCTTCAACTCAAAATATCAATTCGTAAAGTTGAAAGAAGTAACACAGTTCAAACACACGAAACCGTCTGTTTGAAGACATTGATTGTTAGTCATAACAGCCACTTCAAATAGTGGAAATGAAAATTTGCTACTACTATTTACTAAATCTAGCTCACTCAATGTATTTCTTTCTAGATTCTGAATAGATATATATTTTGAATTAATAATATATATAATGTACGTCCTAGCCGAGTGATTAGTACGCTAGACTTGAAATCTTTTGTCCATGAGCACCAAAGTTCGAATCCTAACGTGGGTCAGTGGCTTGACTTTATGAGTTCAGCCAGAGTCGACCCAGCTCTAAATGGGTAACTGGAGAAACCCGGAGACGGTAAACAGGAAGAGTGTGGGAAAGCAGAGAGTGACTGGCCCTCAACCCACCATTGCAATTCCTGGCTGAAGGGCCATGAAACGGAAATCAGCACTGCCGGTAAGGACTGTAAGGCCCACTGCTCTATTCTTTTATTCTTTACCTCTATAGACTATATATACTTCGTGTATATACATATTTTTGCGGAAATATATTATAGTGTTTCACGACAAGCGAAAGCTTTCTACGTTGTGGTAGCAATACATATATGTTTATCATGTATATATATTATACATATATATATATATATATATATATATATATATATATATATATATATATATATATATATATATATATATATATATATATATATATATATATATATATATATATACAGGGTGAACATATTTTGTGAATAAATAAATACATTATATATATATATATATATATATATAATTTAATATAAGAAAACTCGGAGCTATCAATAAAATATACCCGAAATTTTGTACTTACAACAACTGTTTCATAATTAGCACTGCCAAAACGTAGAAAGACCCGTTGTTCATCCCTCCATCTGGCTGGAACAAAAAACGTCCTTTCGTACCAAACCCAGCCAACATAATCACGAATCGTTGCATTCTGAGTTATGTCGTTGTAACTACTTGGTACTGCCATTGGGATTACATCTTTTGAAGCCTAAAATTGGGATAGAAATAATTGACATAAAAATTTGAAGAATGCAATTTATTTTTTCAAGGAAAAGTTGTCCTTTTCTTTTATTTAATAAAAACTTAACAATTAAAGTTACAAGAAATATCAACAGTCCGAAGTGACAACATCTGGCTTGAATTAGATATTTATGAACTAATTATTAAATCAATAAACTTCTTGGTTTCAAGGACTGTGCAACACTGGGCTATAAGTCTTATAGTAGTAATTACGTTTTATTTGAAAAAAAAAGTTAAAAAATCAGTGAGCAGCACACCAAAAGCATTGTTTGCGACGGGGTGCCACTAATAAGAAAATAATAACAACAACAAACATATGGTAGGAGAAGTTGGAGGGTGAAACCGTGCACTGAGAAATGCAAATACAACATGAGTAAAATACACCCAATGTAGCAACATAATATTATGATTCCGAAGCAACAATAACCGTAGAAAAGACAAAAAAAAAATCAATATGAAAAAATCCTACAGAATAGACTACGCAGCTCAGATTTGTGACCTAAATCTATTTTGTACAAGACAAACTATATTAATGCTCCACGAAAATGTACAAGGGACAAGGATTTTTTTTAAGTTTACATTAGCTGATATATAAAAAAATTAAAATCTAGGGGGGAAGATGTTTTTTCCAATAAATACCAAAAAGGTATTTTTCTAAATTTAGGGTGGGTTGGCAATCTCCGTTCCCCTAATTGGTGTCCCTGGTGATATTGAAACTTCAGGCAGGGAAATTGTCCTTGCGATGAGTGCGGATTCCTCCTATGATTTTTCAAACACCTTCGTAATTCAGAATGAGATTTCTCAAGTGGTTGTAAACTTAGTCCTGTTTTTATCTCCAATGCATTCGCAAACGGTATTCCAGACACAAAGCTTAACGAAACTGCGGCTAACTTCTGTAGCGTGGACACTTTCATGAATATACTTTGGAAATCATGTAAAAAGAAGTAGCCAAATAAAGAGCTGCAGAGCTTGCTACAGCATAAGATACCATAAAACAAGTCACTGATCTTGATCAGGTTTCAAATGGCCTATAGTAATGCCTCAGAGGCTGTCCTTTAATAAAGTCTGATTCCAGTGTGTTCTTAAACCACCTGTTTAATGACTCCGACAGAGCTGGACAAGTCAATTGCTTTTCTTGAAACAATTAAACTTGAAATACTAAGCTCACTGCTGATGGTTTTAACCAATTGCCCTCCCCCTCCCCATTCAACCAACCTTATTGGCCTCTTAACTAAACCTTTTCTCCCCAAAAAAATAGTATGCTAATCTGCCACCTTCAGAGCATAGCCCAATTTCCAGGAGAAATGAACTGGATAAGTTCAGCTAGAGCTGTATCAAGGAAATAAAAAGGACCGATGATATGATATTTATCATTGCAGCGTCTGAATCGAGGAAAAGGTTTTCTAAGATGAAAAGGTTTTTCTAAGATCATCTCAAGATGTATTTTCCCTGACTAAGTGATCAGTACAAGAAACCCTGTATACAATAGAATAATTCGTAATGTAGATAATGAGTTTGATATCGTGGCTCTAAAAGCCACTTTGCCTGACATTCTTGAGTTCCGGCGCCTTTGCCGTTCTTTAAAAATCAAAGCCCCCCCCTTCCTACAAAATACAGCACTAGGCAATTAGGTACCTTTGGTGATATAACCGAATGCTTAGCAGAGTCTCGTAGAAATAGTGCTAAAGTCCTGTTAGAAATTCCATTGGAATCTTAGGTTAAAATTTTGAGCTCAGACAGTAATTTTCCCGCGTTAATTCTGTCAGCATTAGTTTTTATAAACCAATAAAAAACGGGATTTCAATAAGCGTTTAAATATACTTCAAACGTTTGCAAGGACCAAAGAGTGTTGCCGTTTTTGCGAGTGTTCATTATGACGGATGTATTATGTATGATTTAGCAGAGGAGAATTAGCATATACAAACAAAATATCCTTAAACCAGCAGCAAAGGGTTGTAAATAGTAGTATGACCCTTTGATAAATATTACGATACGATTGTAAAGGCACAAGCATACGTTTAGTGACACATATCCTCCTTAGTGGGAGAGGGTGTGCCATGGAAATTGTTGGACAAGCTCCTCAGTAACCCCTGACGAGGGAGATGCCCGTTTCCTAAATTTATGGTTGTATTATCTTCCCGCCTCTGGCAGATATACATTTAACAGTATTTTTTCCAGAACTTAACCTCTTTAATAATGACTTATCACCCTATTACAATGAGCCTCCTGGGTAAATCTAAAAGAACACACCGGAAAGAATCAAATTACCATAATGCCTTTTTACCTCTGTAAAACAAGGGTATAAGGGTCACTGGAGTGATTCGGTAAGCTTAGCCAGAGTCAACCCTTCTCCAAATGGGTACCTGGAGAAATTTGAGGAAGGTAAACAGGAAAGATGTGTGAAAGCAGAGGACGGCTAGCCCGCAGCCCCCCATGGCACATCCTGGCTGAAGGGCCGAGAAACGGAGTTCAGCACCGCAAGTAGGGACTTCAAAGTCCAGCACCGTTTCCTTTCTTATTTCTTTAAAACTGCATTATTAAAAACTTTCGAACCTTGTTTAACAGCAAATTGCGCATATTTTTTTAAACCTGTCTTTTATGATGATTATTTGAAAAAAACTACGTTTTCTAAAGAGTTAAAGAGGCTGAGTTACAAGGTCGAACCTTAAAACGTACAGGGATTAGGAGGCACAGTTGGGGGCTGCCGCCCCCAACCCCCCGCTTTCGCAGCCTTTAAATAAAAAAAAAAGTTTTTTAAACTGAAAGTAAGGAGCGACATTAAATCTTAAAACGAACAGAAATTATTCCGTATATGAAAGAGGCTGTGCCCTCCTCAACGCCTCGCTCTTTACGCTAAAGTTTTTATTGTTTAAAAAAAAGAGTTGTGAGAAAGTCAAACTTTAGCGTAAAGAGCGAGGCGTTGAGGAGGGCATCTCTCTGCGACCTCTAGGACCTGAAATCGCTTAACATTGTGGTGGGTCGCCTCTTTATAGAGGCACAAGTGTGCCTCCTTGACAGTCTGACTACAGTACAATTTTTCATTGAAGATTTTTGGCAACTTTTTTTTATAAATTGATGTTTTCTAGTGCTTTTTAATATAATTAAGCCATGTTTTTGTATAAGTTTAGGAGACATTAATGTTTCTACATTATCACTTTGGAACAATCAGAAATGCTTACAAAAAAGGAAGCAAATTACAACTGATCAAAGAATAGTTATCCCTGGGCATTAAATTATAGCTAGGCACAAATGTGAATTAGATCTTAGCAAATAACTTCACAAACAAAGATTTTTTAGATGCAAGAACTGTCAATTTTGAATAATAAACTACGAAATTGAGAATATTTGGATTATATTGAAGCACATCTGTTATAATCTCTTTGTTGTTCAAGACATCTTTTTTGTGGAGGAAAAAAATTTTTATTTGTGCTTTTATGTTATGGTATATTATATTAATCTTTTTATGGAAGTTGACTGAAACAGTAACAATTGTAATAATAGACTTGCCAAAAAATAAGATCCGTAAACACACAGATTCTAGCCTTATAGATCTTTTGCCTATTGCGCTGCTACTTGGACGTCACAGGGATAGCACTCCTTGGGGTTTCCGCAATATTTCCGGATTTCTCCTAAAATCTTAAGATTTCAGACCCCAGCTTAGGTTCTCAGGAAAAGTATATTTTACAAGCACTTTCTTCAAAAGCAAATCAAGTACATATTATATTCTAATTAAATATATTGCAATTATTCATCTCACTTTCGGATTTTTAGCAAGTGAATCTTGGCATATTATTAAATTGTTAGTAGTAGCCCTGTAAGTAGCTCAGTGGTATATTTTTCTTCAAATGGCATCATGAACCAAGCACAGTTGAGAAATAAGTAAGAATACAATGCAAACCAACAAAATTACGAAAGATTTGTATTTAGTTTAGGGCTATATCAAGGCATTAGGGAGGGGCGGTATAGCACTGATAACGATTGTTACGTGCGCAAAGAACGTTGAATTATAAGTCCAATGGTATGTTATTTCTTTTAGCTGGCAAATTAACCACACATTTGAAAACTTTATAAAAAAAGACTAAATTCAAAAATACTTTACCTTTTCATTTCTATGATCTCACTTTTTTCTTGTCTCTCACCTGAATCTCAAACTTATACTTATTTGTATTCCATTTTTATTAATTTAATCTCCTCCCCTCCTAAAAAACAGAAATATTAAGGGCAAAATTGGTTCTTCTTTTGCTTGACCCCTCCCCTGCTTAAGAAAAGGCACTGATTACTCATATTGATCAGCTAAGAAACCCACAAGATCAGTGGTTACTGCGCCTGGGATAAACATTCTTCCTCCACCCACAATGTTTAAAAACTTCATTCCATATTTTGATCAAGCAAGGAATATTTCAAAGCATGGATGGGAGAAAGTATACCTTTTTTAGCTCTTTGCGGTACCATTGATTCTTAAATCCGATGTCCTGATCAAACTTTGGTGAAATGGCAAATGTCCATATACCATCTAGGGAAAATAGTTCTCTTGACTCAGACTGTTGTGGATACAAAATTCCTAAAATTATTGAAATATTATAAGGAAAAATACAGTAGAGTATGACATGCAAAAATACAAATGATAAAATTGTGTCTCATCTTGCCAGCAACTTTATTTAAAACCATTAGCATGTATGGGCATCATAAGAATACAATTAATTAGATGATATATTGCAAATTATCAACAGCTGCTTGACTCCTCACAAACAGCCCATTTCTGCTGCTTTTCTGTTTTCTGTTACTTTTAAGAAATATTAAGTACCAAATCACCCCTTAGCACAGAGAGCTTAACTCCTTCCCCATTTGAAGAATGAATCTATAACTCACTTCAAGAAAAAAAAAGTAGAAACAAAGGCAAGAAAATGCATTTTTATCCCAATACTCTCCTCCCCCAGCTAGAAATAATTAACCAATCGAAACAGCATTACCGTACTGGTGGTGTACCTATGTGTTATAAAAGGCTCAATTTTAACCATACATTTCCTCTGCGATGCACCAATAGTCAAGCAAAAAGTGAAACCCCAATAATTAGCCAATATGCAAATTAACTATGGTATTGTCTACTACTAAAATACTCAAGCTTGCCCATACAATTTTACAACAGTTGTCTATAGTCTCTATGAGATTCAACAATATACCAATAGTTCCTGCCCAGCTTTCTTAGAAAAAAATTATACTATTTCCACCAATCGGACACTAAAAATGTTAAAATCACTGATGTGGCTTAGGCCAATTACCTGGTACTGATTCTTGATCAAAAAGTTTAGTTTCAGCATTATATCAGACATCATATTTATAAACATAATAGGAAGACAAGAATATTACAAATATTGTTGACTGCCCCTTAGGAATTTTATTGCTTTAGAATAGAATATATTTTATTCACTATAGTAGCTGGACCTAACATGATCATGTCATGACACAAAAAGGAGACCCAAAACAAGGATCAAAAAAAAAAAAAAAAAAAAAAAATAAAAACACAAAAAATTAAAGCAGCAAGTCAATAGATTAAAGTTTACAAGGTCATTTAATTTAAAATGATTGAATAAAAAATTAATATAAAATTATTATAAGTCAAGAATCAATTTTCACAGTTAAAATGGGGAGCGTTTATAGTATAAACTTTACTGTATAAAGTTTATACAGAATTTATCAGAGTATTAAGTATATAAATCGTTGGTAGAAACACTCTCAGGCAAATACCTGAAATAAACTGCATCAAACATTAAATATTTGTTCGGGTAACATTATTAAAATACCGAGTAAAATAAGGGACACATTATTTGCAATATATCTCGCTACTAGAGGCTGGGCAAGTCATTAAATGTGGACAATTATTTTTTATTTGTTGGAGTCTAGTGACTGGTCGTTCATTAGGGGGGCTCTCAAGGTGGGGTAGTAGACCACGATGAGCTGGGGAATTGAAACAATTTAGTCCAAGGTACTTTTCAAAATCCTGGAGGGGGTTGGCGGTGTTTCATTTACTTCCTTAGTCTAAGACTGAAGCAAAACGTAGTCTTTTGATGTTGTATCCATTTATTGGAACAAGGTTGTTGTACAAGTGCCATGAACTGCAAGACTATAGTTATTTTGAGGCCTAGCACAATTCTTGGAAATTTTGCTACTTAATTTAAATTCCCTTGGTATTTAATGATTTATTAACTACAGAGACTTGGACTAAGAGATTTAATTAACTTAGAGCATTGAACTCCTTGTACATAGCAGCATCATCTACTATGGATCTAGAATACTAAGGCATCTGCTCAAAAAGAATAACTAGGAAAACAGGTAGCTTGCAGTATATTAAATGTACTAAATGGTCTCATTTTAGCTGTGGAAAAACTAAGTACTCAAATGATTTGAAGAAGACCTTTGTGTGTGTAATTTGTGCGCAAAAAGATTCTCCAAAAAACTGTATCCTGACTAAATTGAAGTCGAAAAATAACAGTCCAAAACAGCCAAATAACAACGAGAAGAACCATGATCAATTTCAAACAAAGACTATTTTCCCGCGTGAAAACCTGTTGACAAAATCACCAGCGGCTCCTAATGTAGCACCGAGACTTATGGCTGCTGTAGAAAATATCACTGTGGAAAGAAAAGACTGCTCAGGTTCTGAACTGAGTTGTCTCATATGTGACGGAACGGCAAAAGACAGTCCCTCGTTTGATTGTCATCAATGCTTACACCACATGCATGCGGCCTGCACTGCAATTGATGCAGACATAGTTCTTGCTTTGCAGAAGCCCTCGGGGCGATTCTTTCTTTTAACCTGTGAAAAGTGCTTAAACCAGGGTAATAATACCAGCTCAAAATGTCCCAGGACTGATGTATCTGCTCAATGCAGTAGCTTTGTTACCAGTCAAGCCACTCAAACTGAACAAGAGTATACTCAGTTCCTTCATACAGACGAGGAGACTCGTACAACTGATCTTACCCCCAAGCGACGTGTTTGCAGATTTCACATAAGTAGAGGCTGCAGAAAGGTCACGATAATTCAGAAAATACTTAAAGAATGGTCTAAAGTCATTAAATTTTAGTCATTAAAAAATGATTAAGATCTGTTTCCAGGATCCCCACTGAAAGATGTAATTAAAGGTTTCCGAGCTTCTTTCTACCAAATCTTGGGCTGTTGCTCTTACCTCTAAAACTTACCTTTTACTTTCAGCTTGTCCACTTCAAAGAACCTGCTGAGGTAAGTAAAAAAGGATCAGGTAGTTTGAACATTTTCAAGTGAAGATGTCTGTAGCAACGTGTCTCCAGATTACCACGGGTATCTTTGTGGATATGAGGGTCTCCTTCTGATTGTTGTTTCCGAATTTCTGACATGCAAAATATCTTTGGATCATCCTTCAATATCTGCATTGAGGCCTGGCAAGCAGATGATCATTCTTGCTCGCTGTTTCGTTTTTTCAATGCCCAAATGAGAACATGCTACTGGCTTGGAATTTCTGATCTCAGCTTTTCAAGCATAAGGATTCTTTCTCCCTTGAGGATAAGGCTGCAGTGAACTGTCAGTTCATGCTGTATTATCCAGTAGTGAAAGAGATCATTGCTGCAGAGCTTCTAGATTTTTGGCCATCCAATTTTGATGGTATTTGTTAATTGGCTGAGCTTGGGGTCTTCGCAAGTTTCTTTGGCAACCTCCAAAACTGAAGGATGTAGATTTCGAGCTCTCAACGTAATCTCTCATTGATGTCTAGCAAATATAGCCTAGACAGAGCATCAGCAACTGGAATGTCCGTGTCAGGTGGGTAGGTGAGTGTCAGGTCATAAGGTTGGATCTGTAGCAGCTTCCATTGAATTTTTGCTGGTGGTTTGTGTAGAGGCTTTGAGACTATGTTTTCCAGGGGCTTGTGGCCAGTTGTGGCTTTCACCTTTCTACCATACAGATAGTGGTGGAAGTGTTTACACCCAAATAAAATTGTGTATAGCTGCTTCTCTAGTTGAGAGTACTTCTGCTCAGTCTTGTTCAGGGATCTAGAGGCATAAGTAACAACGTTGCCATTAAATGACAGGTACGCTCCAAGACCATGGGATGAAGCATCAACTTTGAGATCAATGGAGCTGCATGATGGGCCAAAGAAATATTTGACACTGTTTATTTCCCTCAAAGCCTCTTTGTGTTTTTATCCCCAGATCAACTCCTTCTGTTTTTGCAGGCCAAGAAGTTTCTTGGTCTTTGAGGAGAGTTTTGGTACGTACCTGGATAAAAAAGTTTAGCATGCCAAGCAGATTAGCTAGATCCTTGTTGTTGGTTGAGCTAGGCATTTTGTTGATAACTCACAACTTTGTGGGGTCAGGTTTTAATCTGCTAGCGCTGATGATAAGTCCAAAGTATGGTACACTAGGGACAATGAATTTACATTTTTCCTTGTTGAACCTAACACCGCGTAGTCTTACTCTTTCTAGGATAGCAAGGAAGTGCTTTTCATGCTCTTCAATTTTTGGTCTATAAATTAATAGGTCATTGACAATTACCACAAAAGCTTCAAATCTTTCTTCAATTTTCCTTTGGAATTCATCTTGGGCTGATATTATCACAAATGATATTCTTTTGAAGCAATATCTGCCATAGATAGTGTTGAAGGTTGTGATAAAGGAAGCTTCTGTGTCTAGAATGAGCAACCAAAAGCCTGATCTGGCATCCCTCTTGCTAAAGTACTTGGCTCTATGTAGTTTCGTAGTTGCATCTTCTAGTGTAGGTATGAGATAGAATGGGTGCATGATTGCCTTGTTCAGGTTAATGGGATCAATGCAGATTCTCAGAGTACCATGCTTCTTTTCAACAGCTACCATTGAATTTACCCATTCTGTGGGTGTGGTAACCTTTTCAATGATGCCTTCTTATTCCTTTTTGATTGAGATCTTGTTTTAGTTTATCTCTAAGAGGAACTCAAACCTTTCTGGCTGGATGAACTTTCAGAATGGCGCCTTCTTTCAGGTGGAAGCGGCAGTCACCCCCAAGCTTTCCTATGCCTTCAAATACATCTTTGAATTGTTCAATAGTGTTGTTGATATTTGTCTCTTTGGGTTTGTTCACATTCAGGACCAGTTTGACTAGATTCAGATCAATACTTGATCTGAACCCTAGGATAGGAACAGAGCCTGTTTTGACTACATAGAACTGTAGCTTTGATGATACTTGGGATTGGTAGCTGCCCATGACATGTTCCTCTGACTGGGATTCTTTGTCCACAGTAGTCTGTTAGTTTTTGGGCAGTTGGTTTGATTTCTGGTGGTGGCTTTATGGTGTCAAAGTACTTAGCAGGAAGTATTTTGCCTGAGCCCCAGTGTCCAGTTTGAATTGAACTGGAGTTTGATTGTTTAGGTTCAGTACGATAAACGCCTCATCTCTGCTGTTTGACTGGTCCACCTTATATATAAACACCTTGTCTTCCTACTCCACTTTTGGTAGGAACTGTCACAATGTTAATGCCTTTTGCACACTCAAGCAAAGTGGTTGAGTTTGTTGCACTCGGTGAGGTCTTTCCCTTAGCTAGGCAAACGTGGGCTGGAGAGTATACTCTGCCTACGTTTTCTTTCAGTTTTGTGTCTTTCACCTTGCTTAGGTGGCTGGTAGCATTTCCTTTTCTGGACAGTGTCAATTTCTTTTTTTTTACCAGCAATGCCTTTCTTTCAAATGCTTGCAACTGTGCCTGCGCTATTTTGTAGAGATGGCACTTCTGCTCAGTAATTTGTAGAGTAAGAGAGTTTCCTTCCATGAGCAGATGCTCTCTGATTTGTGTGTCTCTGATGCCAATCATTATACAATCTCTCGCCATTTTGTCAGGGTTGGTATATGCACATGGTTTTACCAGTCTCTTCAGTTATGTTATGAAGTTTTCCACGTTCTCATTTTCTAACTGTTCTCTTCTGTGGAATACAAATTGAGCAAACAAACTGTTTGTCTTTGGTGCAGCATATACTCTGAATTTTGTAAGGTACGGTTCAGTTTTGTTCTTTTCTTGATCTGTGAATGTAAATGTTTCAAAGATGTCATGTCCCTTGTCACCTGTCCAGATTAGGAGGTATGTACACACCGATTTTTTTATTTTTCTGAATGTTGTCTGTCAAACAATAGATTGATGCCAGGGCTGTATCCAGGATTTTTGTTCAGGGGGGGGGGGGGGGTTACCCGATTTTTTCCCGTGGACTTTGTCTAACATCCTCGAGCAACATTATTAGTAGTATTGTAATACTATCGAGCAGTATTGATTCAGAGTTCAAAGTGAACGGACCGCTCATAAATTGGATATTTTATTAACATTATCAAACCAGTAAGCTTTTTCATTGAATTATAATCCCAGTGATCTTAGGTAGATTTCGCAACATTTCAAAGGATTATAGTTCCTGACCTATATATGAAACCTTTGCTTTATCTTTTAACCTAGTTTCTGGACATTTACATAAGTTTTTATGGCTTTTGATTTACGGACACGATTAATCGAAGCAATTTGGTTTCATAAGTGGAATAAGGGATTACGATTTATGGACTATATTACTGTAAGTGAAAATGATTGATCCTGTAATTTGGGCGAAAGATAAACTTTTTTATAATCCAGTGTTGAATTTCATACAGAAAAATCTCGAACAAGGGATTTCCCACGATTCGATTAAAGATCATGCTTTGGATTTTTTTTTTTCGGCTGCTGATGTGTTAGATGCGAGAAAGCTTTTCCTCCAGAAAGCGTTTCCGAGGGAAGTTCCACCCAGGCGAGTTGGTAATAACGCCCAACAAAATAGTATTGCCGATATTATTGCAGCGTTTGAAAGATGCGACTCTGAAGATATAGATGTGCCGGACTTCGTGATAAGGAACGCGAGTGAAATCCCGATAATTCCCGCATCGGCATATTCCATGCTTAGTAGTAAGGTAAACACCTGTTTTAATGAATTACGCACTTTGTCAGAAAAGCTTCAAACCCAGCCGCCTTTCCCCCCGCCGCTCCCCCTTTAGTTGAAGATGAACCTACATATGCAGTAATTGTGAAAAATGTTTCTACCGATTTAAGTGATCCTGGTTTGCGAAAAGATAATTGAATACACTTGAAGGTCATGAAGGGATTTTAAGTCTAAAACCTGATAATCAGAATAAAAAGTGGATCGTAGTTACTCGAGATAGGCAGTCAGCCGTATCCCTTGCCGCCTCAGCCTCTAAGAGCCTACATAATATTCAAACCAAGGTCCTTGGTGAAAAATCACTTGGTATTGTTCGGGGTATCCCTGAAAATGTATCAGAATCATCTGTAAAGGAAAGCATACCGGGATTAGTACGTGCTATAAAAATAGGACATTCAAAATGTTTTCGTTTGGAATTTCTGGATCAGTTAGCACTGAAAAATGCAATTAACCGACGGTCTCCGACTTCGATATGAGTTTTTTCGTGTTAAAATTTATCAAAAATTACCGCGTCGTTGTTTCCGGTGCCAAGGGGTAGATCACACTATTGCTAGATGCCTACGTTCTTCTGATTTACCAAAATGTTCCCGCTGTGCTGGGGCTCACGAAAACACCACGGACAACCCTTGCTCAGTTGCTCCTAAGTGCGCCAATTGCGGAGGAAATCATGTTTGTTATAGTTTAAAATTCTCGGTACTGAGAAATGCGCTTGCCAAGACAACATGATGACTTCTCCTACAGCCTTAAGTTTTGTTTCTCTGAACATTAATGGTACTAAAGATAAGGATCTGCAAATTGACGAGCTGCTAAATTTTGATGTTGTATTCCTACAGGACTATCTACTTTCCAAAGTTAATACGAACAGTTTAAGGTGGTCTGCTACACATGATATATTTACTCGAGAAGCAAAAAAGACCCGCGGTCGCCATTCCGGTGGCACTGCTATCTTCATTCGGTCGGGATATCAGCCTATGCAAATTTATTCTGATGCTAATATTCTAGCAATCCAGTGTAATAACCTGGCCTTTGTAAATGTGTATCTCCCGTGCAATCATCGAAACACTCAGTCATTTACTGCTTTTGCTAAAGCTTGCCATAGCCTAAACTGAAATCTCTTTTCATAAAATTTGCAGACAAAAATGTTGGCTGGATCTGAGCCGGGGATATGAATGCTGACGTATTGACCTCATCTGATTGATCTAAAGTCCTGCTCGATTCTCTGTCAAGTGTCTATCCTTTTGCTTCTAAGAGCCTGACTTATGCTTAAAGTCATAATAGAGGCTCCGTTAAATACAAACGCGACCATATTATTGTGTCTAAGTCCGGTCTAATTAAATCCGAGGTGTTTGTTGATGAAGATAAAATCAATGATGACCATCTCTCTATTTCGTGCCTAACTGAGCCTTCTGATGTTCAATCCCACTTTAAGGGTCCCCATTCAAAATGGTATCAAAAGCCCTATATCAAAATGGTATCAAATTGGAATCGGATAAACGTTGAGATGTATATTACTACTTTATGCACTCTACTCTCAACTATTAAAGTCCCGTTTCACTTGCTCCAGACTTCAATAAAGTGCCCTGATTCTAAGGAAGACCTAAATTCGTATTATTACCAGGTATTGACATGTCTAAAGTCGGCCACAAAATTCGCAGTTCCGATTGAACATGTGCGTTCTGGGTCTCGCGAGCCCCTGTGGAATATACATCCGGAAGTGAAAAAAGTAAAGAACCGCGCAAAGTTTTGGTTGCGATTGTGGAACGCTTGCGATCGACCCTCCTCCGGTGCTGTGTTTACAGTCAAGCAAAAAACGAAGAAAGAATACAAATCTTGCTTACGTAATGCAAGGCTCAACGCGTGGGACGCTCCAAATAGTAAAATTACTTGGAATAGAGTTATCAATAGCAGTAAGTGTTCTCCCCCACCTCAGTCGGAATTAAACCTTATGAATTTTGTGCGCCATTATATTGACATATTTTCCGTATTTAATCAGTGTGTTCAGAAACATTTTTCTAATCCACTTAGTTCGGTTCTGCCAGTGTCTGTTTGTCAATATAGAGTCCCTGCGATAAGTATGAGTGATTTACATTGGGCGCTGAAGAAAGTAAAAAGATCAGATTCTCCTGATTGTGATGGCCTATGCTTTAGGAATTTCACTTATGATTGCCCATTATTGTTGAACCACCTGCAGTTATTATTCCAGATTTGTATAGCTCAATCTCTGGTTCCTAGTAGTTTTCTTTCTGGTAGTGTCACGCCTATACTTAAACGCAGAAAAGATCCAGATTCATGCTCGAATTATAGACCGATTACTGTATCTTGCTTTATGGGTAAGATTTTTGAGTATGTCCTTTTGCCTGAAATAACTTCTAAGTGCGATTTTTCGTCTTTTCAACTAGGATTTAGAAGAGAGGTCGGTTGCCCCCAGGCGCATTATGTGTTCAGCCGGTTGTTAAAGGAAGCTTTTGCCCAGAAGCGTTCATTGTGTTGCTGCACAGTAGACGTTTCCGGGGCTTTTGATAATATTGTTCACGCCCAGGCCTTGCATTCCCTTGCTTGTTCCGGAGTCAATTATTCAGTTATTACTACATTGCGATATTGGTATGATAATTCTAATGTGTGTATTAAGTGGTTGTCAAATATTTCTAATTCGGTAGCTGTTAGAAAAGGCGTTAGAAAGGAAGGAGTTATATCTCCTTATATATTTAAATGTGTCCTCGCTACTTGTTTAAAACATCTATCTCCTACTGTGTTTTTTCTTGATATTGGTTTAAGTTATATTGCATACGCCGACGATGTCCTTTTAGTTAGTTTTTCTCGTCGAGGGCTGGCTCAGAAGTTCCGTAGGCTGTCTTCTCTACTTAGTGATATTGGCCTATCTGTTAATATGGGAAAGTGTGAGTTTATGTGTTTTAATAGTAGCATTTCTGTATCTCCATTAAACCTCAGTTCGATTTGATTACCTTGTTTGGATAAAGTCAAGTGGCTTGGTATATCGTTTTGCCCGTCCATTTCCGAAACTTGCTCTGAGTTGGTTACTAATGCATTAAATAATATTCGTGTGTCATATGGTAAGATATCTCCAAATAGAGGGCGTTATAACCGTAAGGGCCTAGCTCGGCTTTATAATAGTTTTTTCTCTCCAGGAGTAAATTTTCTATCTGGATTCCACCACTTACTGAGGAAAAAATATTTACGGAGACTTAGAAGTGGTTACTTTAGATATTGTAAATATTTGATGTATTTACCCGGCCGTTTCAAAAATCTAAACGGTGTTTTTCCGTATTGTGTTATAGGGGCTTGCGTACTAGTGGCCAGGTCGTCTTCTAATATGAATATGAATACAATTATAGCTTCTTCTGTTACTGACCCTTTGGTTTGTTATTTCCATCATCTTATCGGTTAATTTGTATTTTTTGTTTTTTTCGATTTCATAATGATGTTGTATTTTTTCTTTTTTATTTTCCATTACTCCGCACTGTCATTTATAATGTTCATATGTGGGTCATAAATAAATTATTATTATTATTATGTTAGCTCGAGACCGTTAGTCCAACCCTTGCGAACAAGGACACGTCCACTAGGCACACTTTCGTATCTTTAAGGGGCATTTTTTTTTTTTTTTTTTTTTTTTTTTTTTTTTTTTTTTTTTTTTTAGTAACGCAAAAACAAGACAAATATTTACATACAGTTAAATACTACATGCTAATTTTTTTGTTTTTTTCGGAGACGCGCAACAGTTAACGCAAAAAGAAAACAAATATTAGAAGTAGTCCATATATTTTTTAGGTTTTTTTTTTTTTTTAGCTAAAAGTAAGGGCAATATCTATAAAACGAAATCCAGGCGACGAATTTTCTTCCCTGCAAAAATGTAGATGACCTTGTCAGGGCAGATGTCAACGTCCCTATGGACTGCAAGGAGGGGTAAGCCACTCAATCGTTCTTCTCCTGTTGAATTTCTCAGCCAGGTTTTGAGCCTTCCAAGCGTTGAGAAACTTCTTTCCGGAGTAGCAGTGCTAACAGGTAACATCGTAAGAACAGCCAGAGGAAGAAAAACATTTGGAAAAAAGGTGGCGTCGCATGCCTGAAGCGAAGACACAGCACAAGTAGGCCTCTATGATACCGGAACATTCTCCCACTTGATGCGCCATAGCTCAATTTCTTGCTTCAGACAGTCTGGCTCGGGAAGAATATCGCCATACAATTCAACCAATGACTCAAGGTTTAATGCTTTCAGATCGACAGAAACAATTTTTGCAGGAGAAAGAACGCTGAGATTTGACAGCAGTTTCTGGTGAAGCACAAATCGGTGTTTCAACTCGGAAGTGAAGTGGTCCAGGAAAGGAATAAAGAGCGAGGTTCTATAGTGGTTGAGAAGGTCTGGAACGCCTGCATGCATACTCCGGCTACCTCTCGTCCTTGGAAGAGTCATCTCCAGTCCTAAGTCGCTGGCAAAACGCTGAGCTTCGTCGAAAATAGACGTGAGAGCAGTAGCAGCATTTCCTCGCATTTCCTTTGTTTTTGAAAGGACAGTTTCCACGTGCCTGCATGCAACTGCCAAATCATAGTAAACTGACTGAAGAGTGTTTCACAGTGGAAGCGTAAGGCAGAAAAGCTCTTTGACCACATGAAGGCACACAACAAATTGTGACTGGTTCATCATGTCCAGCAACTGCGCCACTTTTGCAGAAGTTTCTGCATTTCCGTTCTCTTCAAGAGCTTCCAGGGATCGCAGGATTGGTCGGTAGAGCTCAAGAAAACGCACGACTGAATTGTGGCGCTCCACCCATCTTGTTTCGCAGAGTCCGGTTAAAGTATGTCATTCTCTAGCTATTAAAGAGTGAACTCCTATAATCGGATTACTTTTTCAAGTTAAAAGGATTAAATTTGATGTTGTTTTGGACTTTGCCATTGCGTAATTTGATGCAAGTGTAGACTTCTACCTGCGGATTATAGCATTGATTATGGCTGTCACTCAAGCAAAATTTTTTGAAGGAATGAAACCGCTTCAGGCGTTGCTGGATAAAATATTAGCAGAGCAGAAAAGTTTTTCTGTCTCAATAATTTCCCGTTAAGATGAAGTAAGGCAAATATCAGCTGAAAATGCAAATCTACGAGAGGAATCTAAAAAGCTTCGAAATGATCTAGAGCAAGAAAAATTGCGGAATAAAGATTTGGAGAATAAGTTTTTGGACATCGAAGTGAGAGAAAGAAAGTTAAATTTGATTGTTCAGGGTCTGCCTGCTGAAAAGCATATTCAATCAGTGACTAGCAACGTAAAGTCTCTTCTTTCTGACAAATTGCAAGTTACCAAGGACATTTCTCTTACCAAGTGTTATCGCATTGCGAGAAATAGCAGTTCAAACATCACTAGTAGAAAAACTAGTGTTCGACCGGCCCCTGTTTTTATATCGCTAGATATAGATCATAGCATTTATGCGATTCTCAGTGAGATGAATAGGTTGAATGGTAGTGGAATTTGCATTTGCACTGATCTCCCACCAAAGCTAAATGTTCTACGGAATGAGCTATTTTCTAAGGGAAAGGACATGCGTGATTCGGGTTCGGTTCATCTTACGCGTATTAAACAAAAAGGGAGTAAATTATGGCTCGAGTGTAAAAAGTCTCCGTCTTCACAATGGGTTAACATTGACTAGTTACGGTGATTAATAATGACATTCGTTTGGTGAGATTATTTTTATTACTTTATGTAATGTTTCACTGTTCATAGGATCTATTATTTTTATTTCTTGTGAGGTTTTTCGTCCCTCTGTAGACTTATTATAAGTACAATAATTTTTTCTGCATCTGCATTTCATCTTACAATGAATAAGTTCCATTTCTTTCTCTTGTTTCTATTTATTTTCAAGCAGTTTCTTTTTCTTTCATCAATATTTTCGAGTTCTCGCTGGTTCAGCTGTTTTTGCTATGTTAAGACTCAGATGGTGTGCATTTTGCGAAAGTTTCTGCTAGTCCTGATCATAATTCTGATTATTTACATTGGATGATAATTGTATTGGGGATAAACTGAGAGACCTAGAGTCTAGCCCTTTTGATTTTTCCATTTTCCAGAGTCATGATAAATTTGTGGAAATGAGATAAATGATGGTGTGCTAATTAATTTTCCAAAATGTAAATATAAATTACCTTCCGAAGTTTCTGATCTTCCCAGTACTGGTATTATGAGAACAGGATTTTTAAATTGTAGAGGTTTTTTTAGTTCACAGGACGATCCTGTCAATGTAGGTCATAAGCTGTCTTTACATGTCGTTGGATTCTGTGAGACTTTTATTACAGACCCGACTCCTTAAGTTGCGTTTCCTGGATATTAATTTAATTTCAAAACATACAGACAAGGCGCCAGGGTGGTTTAGTATTATTAGTAAAAGAGGGTGTCTCTTTTTAACGCCTTGCAAATCTGGACGGTTCTCAAGTGGAAATACTTTTTAAAGTACTAGTGACTGAAATTAGTCTTGGAAAAAAGATATAGTTTTTTGCGAAGCATACCGACCTCCTTTTCCGTCAGTCAAGTCTTTCCTTTATAAACTCTATGATTTTTGCATGAGCCTCATTTTCAAAATAAAGATGTTGTCCTTTCCAGAGATTTCAACATTAACCTTCTATAAGCTTCAAATGAAGCTTCTGCTGGTTTATTGTCTTCTTGCTTTTCTGCATATCTGCCTCCTACTTGCCTGATACCTACAAGAATTTCACCTTGCTCTGCTTCTCTCATTGATAATATTTTTACATCCTTACCAATTAAAGCAAATTTTGCTGTTTTAAGTGATATATTGGATCATTTCCTTCTGGTTTCAGATTTAGCTTTTACTTATAAAATACCGCAGGTAAGTAAGGAACGTCAAGTACGATTAATAAATAAAATAACATTAAAGCACCTGAATGAAAGCCTTGGTCTGTTGGATAGGCAGGATGTAATATCCACGGAGGATACAGATGTGGCAACTGATACTTTCCTAAGAAATTTCAATTGCTGCCTTGATTCTAGTTGCCCATTTGTTACGAAGAAAATTTGCAGAGAAAAATTTCCTATAAGGCCGTGGAAAACGTCTGGAATTTTGATATCAGTTAAGAAAAAAACCAGTTATTTAAAAAGCAGTTAAAGAATCCAACTGATTACAATATTAAAAATTTTCAAAAATAAATTAACCGCACTGATACGATTGTCGAAACATAGGTATTATAAAGTCTTTCGAAGAAGCTCAAAATTCTCCTCGCAAAACGTGGTTTTTAATTAATTCTATTATAAAAAAAAAACTAAGTAATTCTAAGTTTCCTGAAGTTATTAGTTTAGATGATGGATCGACTACTAACAAATTGGAGAAAGTGGCTGATATTTTGAATACTTATTTCGCTAGTATAGGAAAGAAAATTGTTTCATCAGTAATGAACCAGTTTGATTCACGTAGTAATAAACATTTTTCTTTATACCTTCCATCTCCTCAAAGTAATTTAATTTTTCTTTGGCCTATTTCTCGGTCTGAAATACAAAAATAGTGTGTGATCTAAATCCAGGTAATTCAGCGGGAATTGACGGGTTTAGTTCTATAATTGTTAAAGAAATATTGTCTGCAGTAATTTTACCATTACAGTATATAATTAATCTTTCATTTAAAACTAGAGTTTTCCCGTCTGTTTTTAAAGAAGCGAGGATAATTCCGCTTCACAAATGTGACTCTCCTGAAAACCCATCAAATTACCGCCCTATTTCTATTTTGTCAGCATTTATATTTTGGCAATTTATAAGAGGTTCTATGACTTTCTTAAATCGTTTAATTTTTAGTCTTATCTGGATCTAGTTAAATCTTATCTGGAAAAGAGAAAGCAACAAATAGATGGAGGTAATTTTCTCTCTTCACCTGTTCCTCAGTCCTCAATGGGTGGGGTGCCTCAGGGCTCTGTCCTAGGTCCTCTGCTTTTTCTAGTTTATATAAATGATTTTCACCGCGCTTTGGCAATCCCATGTCTCAGCACACATTTTGCTGATGATATGGCAGTTTCAATTTCTGTGAGGAATGACGAGGAGTTGGAGGCAAAACTTGATACTGCATTTTCTAATGTTCTTGATTGGTGTTCATCAAATTTTATTGCGTTGAATTTATCAAAAACTAATTTCATAATTTATGACAGGAAGTCAAATATATGCCCTTGTATTACCCGAGTTACTTCTTCAAAGTATCTATTATCAATATCTTGGGTGAAAGTTATAAAGTACCTTGGACTTATGATTGATGAAAGCTTGTCTTTTAAAACACACATTCAAAATATAGGCTTAAAGATTTCAAGGTATGTTGGTTTAATGCAGAGGTTGAAGCATTATTTGCCTTACTCTGCTTTACAAACCATTTATTTTGCTCTGATTCAGTCTAATATTAATTATTGTTCTCTAGTATATTTATCTACATTTAAAAGCCATATTAAACCAATACAAATTTTACAAAATAAAGCAGTAAGAATCCTGAAACTTTTTATTCCATCGCCTATTGCACTTCCAAATAAGTCTTCTACAGCATCTTTATATACTAATCTAGATATACTTCCAGCTTCTCACCAATTTACTTTTGGAGCAATTATTTTCAAATTTAATTATGACATTAAGAAATTACCGCCATATTACCTCAATCAAAGTTTATTCTCCCAATCACAAGATTTACATTGTTATAACATGCAACAAAAAAAAATTATCTACATTGACAAGTACTAAGAGATCTAAATTCGCCCTGTTCGTGTCAATAGCCCAGTGCTGGGATGCTCATAAGGATTTTATTGATAAATTTTCTTCTATCCATTTAATAAAAAGGAATCTTAAATTTCATTTAGTTCAGGATTACTTTTAATTAAGTGTCTTTTTACTATGACTAAGTTATTTGTTTGGATTGTTTTTCTAGGTGAATGTGGGCCTCTCGGCTATCTTTTAGTATGAATTTATATTTAATAATATTGATTTTTTTTTATTTATATTTATATTTGGATCCTGGGCTAGGTACTACTTTCATATTATTGTTGTATTATTGTATCTTTGCCGTCGTAATTATCTTTGTATTCTACTGTAATTTGTTATTGTATCTTTGTCTAGGCCTAGTTTTTCGAGCTTGTCTCCCAATGGGCCTATGTCAATTATATACATGTATATGTTAATAATAAAATGATTGAACTTGAACTCGAATCCGGTAGTATTTCGTTGATACTCTCTTTTAAATTCTGTGTCCTGAGTGGGGAAGTATGGTAAAAACTGCAGACTTGTGACAAGACACCAAAGAAATGCTTAAACACCAGAATAGAGAATACAGAAGAGATGACCAAGTTGAGACTGTGTGCAAAACAATGGATGTAAAGCACCTTTGGATACTTTTCATGTATAACAGCCTGGACGCCCCTAAGATGCCCACTCATTGCTGCTGCACTGTCATATCCCTAACAAACCATCTTGTTCAGATTAAGACCAAGGCTTTCGAGAAATCGCAGGATTGATGAAGCCAGACCTTGCCCAGTCAAATCAGAAACTGGGGTAAAACTAAGGAAGTCATCATGCAGGCTCACTTTGAAAGTGTAGCCGACGCAAACAGACAGCTGCTCAGTATTTGAAACATCTGCTGTTTCATTGGCAAGCACCAAAAAGCATGGACTTGCGTTTACTCTTTCCCCAATAGACTGCTGAAGAAGCTCCCCGGATGCAGCAATAATACCATTCTGGATGATGGGAGAAAGATATATGGCATTTTCAGCTGCAGAAAGAAGATGGTTCTTCAGAACATCATCACCATGTCTTGCCCTCAGCCGCAGTAGTGCTCGGAAGTTGCCATCATTGTGAGAAGGTTCTGGATCCAAGAACAAAATGGGGCCAGAATCGTTGGTACCATGAAGGGCAAGCTGTTGCTGCCCACAAAATATCAGCATCTCAACAATTGGTCACAACTTCTGGCAATTTTCTTGAACCTGCGCTTTCCTTGCCATGTCTAGTTGGTGCACAATATTGTCCTGCCATTTCTCTGATTCAGAAATGAAGTTTTCAGCTGATACAATGCAGTTTCTATGAAACTCTGCTTGTTGGTGACATGTCAAGCACTCTATTGCATCCTTCCAGTTCCTGAATGGTTTGGTGACTAGATTCCCCAAGCACTGGTGGCAGCCTTTGCCAGCTGTGTCTGACAAGAACAGAATGCAAAATCTCCAAAAAGCAGTGTTCTCAGATGGAGAGTAGGACAACCAACTGAAACAAGCAAGCACAGTTAACTGAAACTTCAGCTTCCGTTTTTTGGATACTGGAAAAATGTAGGAGATATCTGGAGTCCAAGGGCACTTCAGCAAACAAAGTTTAGAATTTGCATCAAGACTCGATGATTTGTTGACAAAACAACCAATGTCATTTGCAAACAATGACAGAGACTGGGTTGGTGCAGGTGCGTTGTGGTTGGTTCCAGTGTGCGTGATTCAGAAGCTTCAATGATGGCTCCAGTGCCCTTCAGATCCACAGGTGTAGATGAATGCTCTGCAGATGTCCCGCTAACGCCACTGTCAGAAACATCCCTGGTCCACTTAGGTGCAAAAAACAAAGTGATGTCACACTTCCTCTTCATGTAGAAAATTGCTCTTCTCTTATCCAAATCCGAAATTGAACTGAACTGACAATCTTGCACTCTCTTATAACATTTATCTCAAGCCCCCATTAATCCTAATTACTATGCAAGGCCTGACCTTGCATAATAAGGCAAACATGGGGTTACCTAATTGCATAAGCTGATCACAACCGTTTACCCACAAAATTGCAATAGGATTTTTGTATCCCACAAAATGCAATAGGATAATAGTGCATATTAACCCTAATTTACTATGCAAGATCAGGTGAACATGGGGTTACCTACAGTTACCTAATTGCATAAGCTGATCAGAACCGTTTACCCACAAAATGCAATAGAATTTAGTGTGGGAGCATATGTTTTTCTGGTAAGGTTTTCAAACCGGGTAACCCCCCCTGGATATGGCCTTGATTGATGTGTTCCTCAAATCCCTTCTATTCCTCCACTAGGCATGGGGCATTCCAGTTGATGCTTGGTTGTTCAACATCCATGGTGAAGGCTGTATTCTTTTCTGTTGCTAGGCCTACTTAAAGGCTGATTAATTTGGTGAGGCTGATTGGTGATCCCACTTCTGCAACCATGTAATAATTTTTGAGATTATACTTTTATTAAACCCAGGCACCTATAAATAAAGAACATAAACAAAAGCAAGACAAGCAAATAAACAAAAGCGAGCAAGCAAAAGAAAGCAACATCACATATTACTACCATAACAATGAAAGAAAACATGATAATCTGATTAGTAGGAACATGCTGCATATGATAAAATAAGAAGTCCATTGTTTTAGCATTATTATATAATACACTGCTATATTACAAATAGCCACTGGGTACCTATCACTATTTTAGACACACAACTTTCACTACCAAAAATTTAATTAAACACAACCCACTTATTTCTTGTCCTATTTTTACTGTAATTTTCTCATTTTAACAGACAGTAATTTTTAACAAAAGGAATTTTTTCCCACTCATTCCTCTTTTTCTTCTGCATTCAATTGTGCAAATATTATGCATCAAATGCCTTTGATTTGTTGGCAAGAAGTTCCTAAAAATTTAACTACTAAATCACATTAATTAACTGGTACATAGGTGACATGTTTTCACAAATCTCATTGTGCTTTCAAACAAGAAATTGGGATGCAGTACACATCAGATAGAGTAATAACTTGTTTTTTCACATAGAAATTAACAAACCAATTGACCAGTTCAAAAAAACACTTTTCAACTTGCTGTTTGCTACAAAAACAAAATTAATTTGTGGAGTATAAATTTATAGTTGGCTACAAAAATAAAAATAACATGCAAAACAGAGTTAATACAAATCTACAGAAGAGATTAGAATTTTGAATCATATATTATTCCCTTATACCCAGAGAAATTAGCTGTTAATTGTGATAGCATAAGCCTTATTCTATGATTACTGACTGGAATAAATATTTTTCTGGATAGAAACCATCTCAGCTGTAAATAAAATCAGTATGGTATCAAAGAAAATCCTAGACTAAAAATCTCTAGATTTTTGTTAATTTCTGTTGCATGATGAAAATGAAACTGATGAAATTTTGAAGTGTATTAGTCTGATAACTGAGGCAATTAGTGATATTAAATTTTCGAAAATCAGATAGTAATGGGTAAAGGTTAACAATAGCAGCTCTTCAGAAGGATACATGTTAGACAAAAAGAGACAAATTTTAGATTACAAATTTTATGCTAATTTTCCAAATTTTGCTTGTTTGAAAATTCATCTCTAGCCTCCCTCTGATGGTCTCATATAGCTCTTGGATATACAAAAAATTCTTACATTATAATATGCAGCAAGAATCAATTAATCATATATCCATGTTTTTTCTATTTTTATCTGTTTCTGAATCAGTTTCTATCAATTATTATGCTATTTTTTTCTATATGGATTCAGGGTATATGAGACCATTAGAGGGGGGCTGGATAAGAATTGTCAAAAATGTCAACAACACCATGAAAATAAGCATAGAATTAGCAATCTAAAAATGTGTCTCTTTTTGTTCTAGGATATCTCTTACTGGAGAGCTGCTATTCTTGACCTTTACCAATAAATAAGGTAATTAGAAGGCATGGAAGTATACCTAAGTGCTTAGTGTGCCACTAACCAGGGTTTCTAACCTATATAGTTATATGTTGTTTATATATCCCAGAGCTATATCCAGAGCTGTTCCTAGGGATAGTGGTGTCCTGGGCAAAATTAATTATAGCGCCACCCTCCCAACTCAAATATAAGTAAAACAGCTGAATCAAAGTGAAAAATGTGATCAAAGCAGGCAACCCCTAGCCACAGTGCCCACAGCAGCTGTCCCTCCCCCCTTTGAATGGCTTTGGCTATATCCAGGACCATAAGTGGGGAGTTGTATGGACTGTCAGAAAATTATCCATAATATTTGGAATGAGCATCTAAGATAAAGAATCTAATGGACAAGCTTTTGTTTTATAAACAAGTTTCCTTCAGAAAAATGGTACTTCTGGACTCTTACTGTATATTTTATGAAACTTTCTTGCCTTAGAAATAGGGGAAGAGCAAAGACCAGATTTTGAAAACATTTTGCCCAAATATAATCTGGACTCTGAATCTATTCCCCTGAAAAGTTTGGTCTCTTAACTCAACTACTTTCCAAGTTAGCATAAAGCCATTTCTTTGGATGGTAAAGGTCTAGATTAGGCACTATTGAGAAGGGCACATGTTAAGAAAACAATGCTTACTTCATAACCTAATAGGCTATGCAGAATACTTGTAGCTAACACATTTTCACCATAATTCCACTATTCTTTATACTAAACCCCTCCTGATGTGCAAATATAGAGCCAGAATTATGTAGGCTATGTCCTATATATTCTGCCAATGTGTCTCTCTTGTTTTAACCCATGTAGGCTACCTGTAAATTGAATCAACAGCAATAAAAAAGAACCAGAAAACAAGAGGGATGAGTAGTAAAAAGCATAAAAAAAATACAAATTGGGCGGTAAATATATACCAAATCATAATATTGAGTTGGGAATAAAGTGAATACACCATTTGATGCCTTTTTTTATGCTGATTACAAATATAATAATCATTTCTATCGGAAATGAATTTCAGCCCCCCCCCCCTATATACCAATTCAGGGTATATATTTCTACATTAGGGGGGTGAGGGCAAATTTTGTTTTTGATGTAAATGGGTGGTAATTTTAAAATTTACCCCCACTCCCCCACCTAATGTGGAAATATATACCCTGAATTGGCATATATAGGGGGGGGCTGAAATTCATTTCCAATAGAAATGATTATTATATTTGTAATCAGCATAAAAAAGCATTGAATGGTGTATTCACTTTATTCCTATCTCAATAATATGATTTGGTATATATTTACCAATTGGGCTAGCCTAGTCAAAATGTGTAAGCTACAATTCATTGGCATATAATGAAGGAAGAATTTTTGTTTCTAAACATGTTTCCTTCTCCCCTAATCTACACATTTAGCCTTTATATTTTTAGCGAAATAAATATAGAAATGAAAGCACTGGCTGAAAAGACTGAAGCCTTTTCTTAATTTCTTTTCTAGTTAAAAGCCAATTTACAAACAATAATGGCCAAAAAGTAGCACGATTAAAATCTTCAGATATGTAATATATGGGTTGATCTACATTTATATGCAAGCATATATTGACCTTGTGATTCCTTAGTTGCTACAAAGATTTTAGTCAGAAATATCAGACCAATGCACAGTTTCATTTTTTAAATCAAGACAGTTAGTGTCCGTGTCGCCAAATGCAAACCGAAAAGAAATGTTAGAGCGCCTTGTTACAATAGCTAGATGATCTTCCTTGAAAAATCGACTTTCCGGGTAAAAATGTACCCAACACTAAAATTTTAGGAAATACAGTTTCCTACAAAAGTGAGTCTTTACAAAATTTCAATCTTCTCCTCATTTTCTTAGCTGCATTAATAATATTGTTTTAAATTGCCTAAATTGCAGATCGGACTCAATAGAGTCAGTAGTAGCTATATCTCCAGTGAGGTTGTTCCAATCATTGACAATTCTTGAGGGAAAGAACAGAGTACAGACTCTTTTTCGGTTAGAATGTTATAAAAGTTTAAGCCAATCACCTCGGACTCTAAAATAGGTAAATATAAATGTTTTTACTTTTATAACTTTAATAAATCAAATAATATAAACATTTTGAATACTAAATATCAGTTTATGTATATTAATCCCAAAATTAATCCGTGTCGCCAAATGCAAACCGAAAAGAAATGTTACAATAGCTAGATGATCTTCCTTGAAAAATCGACTTTCCGGGTAAAAATGTACCCAACACTAAAATTTTAGGAAATACAGTTTCCTACAAAAGTGAGTCTTTACAAAATTTCAATCTTCTCCTCATTTTCTTAGCTGCATTAATAATATTGTTTTAAATTGCCTAAATTGCAGATCGGACTCAATAGAGTCAGTAGTAGCTATATCTCCAGTGAGGTTGTTCCAATCATTGACAATTCTTGAGGGAAAGAACAGAGTACAGACTCTTTTTCGGTTAGAATGTTATAAAAGTTTAAGCCAATCACCTCGGACTCTAAAATAGGTAAATATAAATGTTTTTACTTTTATAACTTTAATAAATCAAATAATATAAACATTTTGAATACTAAATATCAGTTTATGTATATTAAACTGACAATGCGCATTCTTTTGTATTTTTTCAGTAAAGTGCAAATTTTGTTAAGGCCTTGGGAAGGCATAGGGGTTTTGCGCCCAACTTATCTTAATTTCTGCTCGTTTTGAGTTTGACTCGGTTATTTATTGTAATTTCTGTTCGTTTTGAGTTTCATTTATTTATCGATGCTGCTTAGTGGTAGTTTCGAGCTTGGTAGATTATTTGATTTTATTTTTGTTCATTTTTGGTTTAATGGAAGTCTTCATCTGCTTTGAAAACTTATTTTGTGGAATGTTTTTTTTAAATTAATTTCAGTTCGTTTTATATTTATATAGTCATTTCAAGGAAAAAGAAATAACTGTTAAAATCTTTCGTTTTTTAAGACATTATAGTTTGGCCTGCTATTTGTATGCTGGAGAAAAATTTTCAGCAATTTTTAACAACATACACCATTTTATAAATCTGAACACAAATAGTACTGTTTACTTTAGTTTCATACTTCCTCTAGTTGACCTGAAATGAAAAACTTGATGCCATTCGCAAAAAAATCTGTTTACTTTCTTTGATAGCTTGGATACACTTACACTATTTTGATTTGGTTAAATTTTAAGAGCAGAAGTAGCCTCGAAAGTTTAAACATAATACCCTCAGTCGTTCTTGGGATACTGCTGAGATGCCTTATTGGGATTTAGCATTATCACAGTGCATTTTGATTTAATCTTAAGGCAACATTTTGTTTTTAAACATAATGGGCCAATGGGAGGGTGGGAGTGGAAGGGGGATTAGTTGCCCTCCAATCACTTTCGACTATTAAAAAGGGCATCAGCCCTTTCTATTTTCAATCGAATGAGACACTTTCTAAGTTCCCACGACAACTCCTTCGATACGAAGTGCCCTGGTCTAAAACAACAACAAAAAATATTACTAATCACTTTCGACTATTAAAAGGGACACTAGCCTTTGAATTTCCAATCGAATTAACCTTTTTGGAAGTTTCTACGACAACACCTTCTATAAAAACCTTATATGCGCCCAGGGCATAACTTAAAACCCTTGCCCTGAGGGTTGTGGGGGAGTATCCTACTCAAAAACATATTTTCTATCTGGAAATAAACTAGCCTACGCTAAACAAAATGGATATCTCAAAATGTGAATTGGATGTGTTTGGGTGAATGATGGACGTGGGGGGGGGCTATTTGCCCTCCAATCAGTTTCGACTATCAAAAAGGGCACTAGCCTTTGAATTTCCAATCAAATAAGCCCCTTTTGAAGTTTGTATGACAACACCTTCTATAAAAACCTTATATACCCAAGGACATAACTTAAGACCCTTGCCCTGAGGGTTCTTGGGGAGTGTCCTCCTCAAAAACATATTTTCTATCTGGAAATCAACTAGCCTACGCTGAACAAAATGGCTATCTCAAAATTCTGATTGGATGTGTTTGGGGGAATGATGGGCGTGAGGGGCTATTTGCTCTCCAATCATTCTCAACTATTAAAAAGGGCACTAGCATTTGAATTGCCAATCGAATGAGCCTGTTTTGAAGTTTCTACGACAACGCCTTCCAATCCCTTTCGACTTTTAAAAAGGGCACTAGCCCTTTGAATTTCCAATTGAATGAGCCTGTTTTGAAGTTTCTACGACAACGCCTTCTATAAAAACCTTCTATGCCCCCAGGGCATAACTTAAAACTGTTGCCCTGAGGGTTGTGGGGGAGTGTCCTCCTCAAAAACATATTTTCTATCTGGAAATCAACTACGTTGGACAAAATGGCCATCTCACAATTTTGATTGGATGTGTTTGGGGGAAATATGGGCATGGGGGGGGCTAGTTGCCCTCCAATCCCTTTGGACTATTAAAAATGGCACTAGCCATTTGAATTTCCATTCGAATGAGCCTGTTTTGAAGTTTCTACGACAACTCCTTCAATAAAAACCTTATATGCCCCCAGGGCCTAACTTAAAAACCCTTGCCCTGAGGGTTGTGGGGGAGTTTCCTACTCAAAAACATATTTTCTATATCAAAATCAACTACGCTGAACAAAATGGCTATCTCAAAATTTTGATTGGATGTGTTTGGGGGAATGATGGGCGTGCGGGGGGGGGCTAGTTGCCCTCCAATCACTTTCGATTATTAAAAAGGTCACTAGAACTCTCGATTTCTAATCGAATGAGCCCCGTTTTAAGTCTTTACGACGACCCCTTCTGTATGAAGTGCTCTGCTTTAAAGAAAAAAAAATAATAAACTGTACATTGTCAACATTGATCTTATATGCCCTCAGGGCATAACTTAAAACCCTTGCCCTGAGGGTTGTGTAGGAGTGTCCTCCTCAAAAAGATATTTTCTATCTGGAAATCAACTACGTTGAACAAAATGGCTATCTTAAAATTTTTATTGGATGTGTTTGGGGGAATGACGAGCGTGGGGAGGGGCCAGTTGCCCTCCAATCACTTTCGACTATTAAAAAGGGCACTAGCCACTCCAATTTCAAATCGAATGAGCCCTTTTCGAAGTCTCTGCGACAACTCCTTCGATACGAAGTGCCCGGGTATGGAAAAAAAAACAACACATTGTGCCAACATCGTTCTTTACTTAGGCAGCGCTAGCGCGCTGCCTATGAATAGCCTGGTCATATTTTTTAAATCAAGCAATTTTTAAACCGTCTTTTACAGAAAGAAAAGCTCAAGAATCAGCTCCACAGTCCAAGCTTTAACAATGGACAGGTTTTATTCGAATGCAGTCTTTTGACCTGCTTGGCTTGGTTTGATGGGTTCTTCAGATTTAATAATGAAAGATGATCAAAACATGACATTGATTTTTTATACGTGTAAAAGATAATTTCCTTAAGATTGTAAAACAATTCATTTGCTGGGAAACAAAAATGCAAGAATAGGTCCCATAACATCACATCAACAAGATTTAGCAAATAATCATTTTTGATTCTTCAGCATTTCGTATTTTTTCCAATACTTATATCCAGTCCTTTCATTTTGCTTGAGGAGCAAAAGTGCCGTACTCGCGGATATGCTTTAGAGTACAAAACAATGAGTAGACGGTCGTATACGGTGTAAATTATTTAACGGTGTAAGACGGTCGTAAACGGTGTAAAACTATTTCAAGACTAACTTTAGCAGCTGAAACAGCTTTAAAATATGTTCATTACCAAACAATTATTGTTGAAGGAACATGATATAAAACATGGATAAGCAAAGTAGGGCCCCACCGATATGGATTTTTAGGGTCCAATACCGATATATCCGTAGCATGCCGATATAATTTGCTGATAAATTCCCCTTCGAAAAAAATAACTTATCTAAAGTTTAAAACACCCGTTCTCTACCCATATTCATACTCACACGTTTCTCCCTGGTTCATTACACACCAAATAACAGCCTCAATAATTAACTGTTCATTCCAAAAATTAGGCCATTTACAAGAATTGTTTGATTTTCTTTACCTTTTCTCATCAGCAGATTCTGAGCACATAAACGAAATGGCGGATATTTGTAGAAGTGATATATAAGAAAAACATTATCAAAGAAGCCAGTTTAGTTACATAACCACAAATACGTGAAAATTCGATTAAATTAAGCGTAAGATTTTCAATACACAAAACCCAAATTTCAATAGCGGGACTTTAGAATCTAATAGTTAACATATTAATGTGAAAACTTTACTTTAGATTCATATGATATGGTCTCTTACTACTAATCCATGCTAGGCACGCTAGATACAGTGGTGCAGCTAGAGTCTTAAGTTAGGAGGAGGGATTTAAAGAATGTGTCGACAAAATCGTCCAGTATACTGATAAATGCGGACACACAAGTTAAATTTCCAAAGCAAATCTTCCAAGGTGTTGAGACATGGCAGCAAAACTTTGGAGCTCTACTCTCCCCACCTTAAAACACCCCCTCTCCTCCTTAGCTGCACCCCTGACTGGATATATCAATTTTAACCGATTTAACTTTGGATCTTTTACCAACGCAAGTGAACATTCATTAAACATAAATGTATAGATTATTGTGTTCTGATTAGTTGTTTCGGTAGAAGATAGGTAGATAGATATACGATATATGTTTGTGAAGTCACCATACATTTAGAACATTGCTGCACCGGGTGCGTATTGACAAGTTATTATTGACAACAGATATACTTTTACTTCATTTGACTCACCTGTACTGATTTTCCCACCATAGTCAGACTTAGCTGGTGCCAGCTGGTGGCTCCGCCCTGTAAGGATTGGACAATCAAAAACTACCTGAAGAAATCTGGTGCCATCTTCTGGACAAGTTGCGCATAAAAAAATATACATCGGCCGATAACTGATATTTCTTTCCTGATATCCAATAATGACACTGACCCTCATATCAGCCCGATAACATCGGTCAGCCGGTATATCGGTCGGGCCCTAATGCAGAGCCTTCAACACTTTTAGGAGTCTCAGACCATTTTGAAGCTCCGCTGCTAACTTCACATAAGACTGCAAACACACGATTTTAAACGCATCACGATTTGACCAAACATATTTTTCGTTACTGTTGCACCGGTTTTCAAGTGTACTACCACGTAAATCCTTTCATCAGGAAAAATACATTCACGATTGGATGGATCATATAAACATATTAATAATGAGTATTACCGTCGGACAAGTCTTAAACATGTTTCAACAGGTCTACCTTAAGCACGGACTAAAATGAACTACTGCTTTAGAATTTAAAATATTGGCGGAAACGGCGGAACTATGGAACGGCGTGGAAATGGAAATTTTGGAATGGCGTGAAACTGTGCGGCTGGAAAGCTAAGTTTGCAAAGAAACGATAAAATCACTTTAAAATCTCAAAAGGATATAGATGCGAGCTACGAGACATCAATTTATATAAAAATTAAGTAGAAAGACAAGTTTTTTAACTGAAAATAAGGAGCAACATTAAACCTCAAAATGAAAAGAAATTACTCCGTATATGAAGGGTTGCCCCCTCCTCAATACACTGCTCTTTACGCTAAAGCTGTTAGCACTTTTAAAAAATTTCCTATTCTAATTAAACGGCCCTTGTGTTTCAGTAGTCGTTCTTAAAAAACTGGGACACACAGTCAAACTTTAGCGCAAAGAGCAAGGTATTGAAGAGAGGACAACCCTTCATATACGGAATGATTGCTATTCTTGACACCCTTTGCGACAGTAATGACTCTGAATGATTTTTTGTCGGAAATTTTGTATAGATATAAAAGCAATATCAAAGAATGTTTTTATCTGATAAGACTCAAGATACTTTCATTTACCCTTCAACAAATTTCAATTAAAAATGCACCCCTTTGTAGTTACAAATTTACAAAATACAGCTTGTATAAAGTGTCAAACCTGAAGCCAGCAGAAATTGTTATGAATAAAGAAATGAAACCAAAAGTGATCAGGAATTACTTCGAGCAATGCAGTAAAACTTACAACGAACAAAAATTATCTCAAATTATGGTAGAGGCACCGTTGCTTAGCCTCTCTTCCCTCACACCCCAAAAAATGCTAAATTGTCATTTGTACTATGCCGAAAAGTAAATAAAGAACTAATATTTGGAGTTTCTTAAAAAATCTTAGATTTGGAGTTTCCTGTACAATTAAATCCTGTACGATTAAAAAAATTATGTATTTAAAAGGAGGAATATATAACACAAACAAAACATTCTATTGGAACGAGGACGAAAGAAGGGGAAAGAAGACTAGAGTAGCTTAACTCACTCTGCGTCAGACACCCAAACTAAAGGAAAAAAAAATCTCCGCACAAATCCACTGCCCGTCCCCTAAAATATAACAACAACAAAATAATTAACAGCTGAGACTTTGCTCTATAATGTTGAGCACCACCAGTAGTCGGCATATCTTCCCCGTGGAATTTCTCAGATTCTATTGCCTGAAAAAGAGGATAACCTTATTGATATCTTAACTAGTATAAATAAAATGACATTCTTGTTAGAATGTCTAAAGTTAGCTAGATATATATTGGTTGTGTCTAGTTTTGAGCATGATTGCCAGTCTAGAAAATTACTAACTATGTTAGTGCGTGATGTTGCAACACTATACCCCCCCCCCAAAAAAAAAGGTTAGATCATCGCAGAGCCTTACTGAAAACTAACTGGGTAAACCTAATTGAAAGTTAATCTTAACTGATTAATTTTCTGCGCATTTGAAAGGAATGGATATAAAAAAAGAACAAAAAAATGATGAACATCTATAGGCTATTAGGCAAATAAAGCTAATTTGATTATTTCAAATCGAAAAAGAACTACTGAAAGTTTGAATAGTACTCAATTTCTTAATTCTATAACAAAAAAAGTCCTCTGAATCTTTTTATCTAAAGCAAATGCGTTAATTGAGACGTGGCTTGTGCCTCCCACTAGATTTTTTGTCCCCCTAGATTTTGAAAATCAAAAACTACCCCCAGATAATAATAATGTATTTTACCCTCCCCCTGATTTTCGTTAATTGACGCCACTGTTGTAAAAGTGAAAAATACGTCTTAGACTTATGCAGCATTGAGGGTCGGTAATGGCTTCTATATGTGTGGTAATTTCTGTTCTTTTGTAAGGTTAGCTTCACTGTTTAATGTAATTTCCTTGCGATTTGGGTTCAATTGCACCTACAATGTAATGTTTACCTGTCTAAGTCTTAACTCTGCTCTTTGCTTTCATGAAAACCTTATGTTTAAAAAATATATATATAATTTCTGTTTGCGTATAGTTTCTGAATATATTCATAGGAACAATATTAAATGGTTATTAAGCTTTGTTTTCACAGCTAATTATTATAAATTTACGTAAGGGCCGTGGTGGGAGTAGTAGTGGCCAGATTAGTCACAGAGTGGTTTTGGGCTTTTACAATGGAACGTCAGCCTTGTTTCTGTAATCAACAATCTCAATCATCCTTGAATAGCTGCTTCTGGTAGAAATCTAATATTCTTGTGGGTTTGACGGGTTGCAAATTTGGACTTCTATTTTGCAATATTAGCCCTAGATTGTATTCCACCAGCTCAGAAATCCTTAACGTCCAGGTTTGCTTAGAAATTAGTCGGCATCTGTGAAATTTACACCTATTATGCCTTCCATAAAGACAGCTAAACTACGATTTTAATTTTTTCAATGTTAAATCCAATGTGAATTTTGTTCTCGGTTGGATTCAGTTCGGTTCCAGGGTTTACTATCATCATAATGGAGTGTAATTCAGGTCACATCATATCAGTGCTTCCGCTTATATTACCTTTTGTAGTAAACTACTTTATTTTGAATTTATTCCTAAAAGTTTTTAGACCTGCTTTAATATTTTTTTTTTTTTAATTCGGGACTTCTACTTTTTTCTTGTAGAGCTTGGAAGTTTTGCTATAGAAACAGTGATCTTGGATTTAGCGGTAGGTTCCAACAAGAACTTTGAAACAAAGCAACCAACGTGAGAGACGTGCCAGCGTGGTTTAGAAACACCAGCAATCACACTTGCGTTTTTCAATGTCTTTTAAAAACAACTCAACCTGATTTGTCACATTTCTAAAGTGGATACTTGACTTTTGTCCAGTAGAGACACTGTGAAAGTTGTCAGTATTTTGCGCCCAGCAAAGGATACCTTGTTGCTGATGACAAATCAAAAGTGCTTTGATACTTTGATGTCAACATTAATGCGGCATTGATGTTGTTCAGTTCAGGCGATAGTTTGATCAGTAGCAAATAGGTGACTGATTAATAGATATGAGCGTTGTTCATTACGACGTCAAGTCGAGTGCCAAGGTTCGAGGGATTTTGTTTGTTTTGTTTACTTTTCTGCTCAAATTTTGTTATAGTAAGACATCATCAGCGTTTTTACACGGTAGAAAATGAAATAGGGACGGGGTCAAAATGTATTTTTGTTTGCGACAATTTTTGCAAGGAATGGGATATAGCATAAAAACCATTCGATGTTCACCAAGAATTTAAAGAAAAATTCAGTCTCCGCTAAATCTCAAGCCAAGATAAGAAGGTTATATCCTCAGATAAGTAAGGTCCTTGTAGTCTTGAGACCAAGAAACAGGACTTTTACTTAACTAATTAACTTAACTAATTAACTTATTAACTAATTAACTAATTAACTAATTTTACTTAACTAATTAACTATATGAGTGCACAGTACTTTGTAAAGGCTTCAAGGGCGGATCCAGGAAAAATTTCGGGGGGGGGCGGGTTCAAACCGGGGAACACCCCACCCACCCCGGGATACGGCCGTGAAAGGCTTACTAAAAAAAATTAATAGAATTGTTTAAACAATTATTTTAAAAGTCAAATTTTTTATCCTACTCTAAAGCTTGAAAGTTGACGTCGAGCCCGTCTAGACATTACTGGATGTATCAACTTTGTCATTATGGTCAAGGTCATATGTCACTGGGTCACTCCGTTAAATCTCAAGCCTCTGTGTTCGAATACTTTCTTGGTACTGGGAAGGACAAGGAGGATGGCAAGGGCAATAATATTTTGGTATAAGAAAATATACTACTACTACTAACAACCTACTTCAGCACCAAGCCACTTAAGGCTAACACAGCTGCGGACGCCTCTCATTCATCCAAATCTATTTGAAGCTTCCTTCTTTACACACTCCAGAGAAACCTTCTTCCCAACCTTCCTTATGAAACCTTCAGAAACCTTCCTTATGACTTCTTCCCATCCAATTTGGGGACAACCTAGGGGTCAAATTGAGGGATTCTCAAGTTCTCTAAAGTTTTAACAGACCTGAATCGAATAAAGCAATGAAACAAAAGAGGGAGTTTGAATTAGTGACACCGATTCACGAAACTGTGGGGAGACAGTTTTGTTGTTTTTTCAATTTTTTCCCTGAAAATACCCCAAAAAGGTATTTTTAAATGAAAATAATGAAAAAGGTATGTTCCGAAATCCAGGATGTAGGATATCCCCTACCCTATTCCTCCCGGTTAGCACTGCTGGTTTGAGGAAGGTGTATTATTAGGAATCAAAATTAAATCCATCTGGAATGATGGACAAAGAGAAAAGGATTACGAACAGCCCAATACAACTACCGTTACTGTGATTTTAGCATGTATTTTAAGCTGATATTTTAAGAAAATAAACAGATTACCCCATTTCCCAGTTTTTCCGAAATAATTTTTGAATAATTTTTGATTCTATAACCATATTAGGCTGCCGAATCTAGACTAGTTAACAAACGTGTACTGAAATACTGTACCCTTTTGACAAAATTAGTTCTTTTATCTTCGGTTCAATTTAAACCAAAAGTAAAAAAAGAGACACAAGCAAAATATGGGCTGATATTCTCATTTGAATGTTTACCATATATTTCATGATTTTGCGTCATAGTAATTAGGTCATGAATTGCGTGATACTAATGTATTAGTTTTTTTTCAGATACGAGCTGGGGCGGGAGGGGGTGGGGGGTGGTAAAGTACTTGGACAGCGCGAGGTTGTAGAACAATTCTTACTTCATAATATGCAGAACAATTGCAGCTAACACATTTTTCATGCAGTCCCGCTATACTTTAACCCCACCCTCGTTAATGTGCAAATATATAGCCCAAATCACACATGTCCAATGCATTTTGTCACCCGTAACTTGTCTTTGTGACTATGAAACAGCTTTTCTCAGATCTTACATTCAGATCAAGAACTTGAGTGTGTTCTGAATAATTAATAGGTACCTCATCTCTCATGAGTTTCCATACCCTTCGGTAAAAACCGTCTTACCCACTCTTGCATTTAAGTCAAAATTCCTGCGATTATGTCTTGTCAAAGAATCTGGGAGATTACTGACAGAAGAAGCTAAAACTTATCTCTGAGCAAAAAACGACCATAACTATCTTGCGTTAAACATCAAAATAATAAATTTCAATATAAAATACTAACAATGTTTGTTCTTTTTTTTACTTTTGATTTAAATTTGGCCGAAGCTTTAAGAAGTATTTTCTTCCAAAATGGTACTATAGGCATTTTTTATTTCTTAAAACGTTTCTAAATATTTCTGAAAATGATCTGTATATAAAACTAGTCCTGACGAACTTGTAATCCGAAGCAGTTGCTAAAAAAAGAAAGAAAATCCCGACTGTATGAAAATTTAAGATTATGTTCAAATACACTTAGACATTAAGCAGAGGCAGAGGTGAAAGCCTTTTCATTGCAGTATATTATTATCATTATTATTAATATTATCAAAATATAGTACTAATGACTTAAAATAAAGCTTGTTTAAGATTTATAATTTCTTCTGCGCAACACTGTACTGTCGCTGGTGGTAGTGGACTAAAATTCCCGCTGAGCCCGTGCTAAGTTACCCTCTGCTGCAGAGTTAGTTTGGAAGCTTAATCAGACCATAATTAATTGTACAATGAAAGTTCTTGATTTATTTGAACTATTTTTTTCCAGTAGAAATTACTTTAATATATTCAAATGATTCCCAATGAAAGTCGTCAGCGCTGTCAACTGTTAACTTCATTGGACTATAAAAGTCCCAATTGCTTTAGGTTGGAACATTCATCTATGGTTGATTCAAACTCTTCATTCGTACAATTCTACTGAAAACACGTCACTCATGTGAATTTAACGGTTTAACTTTCTTTTACTTTCCTCCTCGCTGGTTTAAAACAATGGTTCCTAAAGTTCACTAAAATATAGATTGATGTCAAAAACTGACTAGAATAATAGCCATTGAATAATAGAAGAAAAGAATTTAAAAGGGAAATTGAGTAAATACGGTCAAATTTATGTGTAACGTGTGACTGATCAAATTTATGTGTAAACTCTTTGCTCATGTTTAAAAACATATGCAAAAACTAAAACACTTTTCCAAAGATGGCCAATTGAAATTTGATTAAAGAATTTGTTGGGCGTGTGCTAATATAAGAGCAACAGCCCTAGATTTGGTAGAAAGAAGCTCGGAAACCTTTAATTATATCTTTCAGTGGGAAACCTGGAAACATTTCTGAAAGATGTACTTAGTTTGTTTTAAAGTCATTATCAGATCTTAATCATTCTTAATGACTAAAATTTAATCACCCTAGACCATTCCTTAAGTATTTTCTGAATGATCGTAAGTCAATAGAAATAGAACGGTCGTGTATGTGTGAAGCTGGGGGTTGGGAAGGCGTGTACTTTTCAGGAATAGTAGGAACAATTTAGTCTCTACTTTGCTATTTTTTTCGTTGTACTTTTCATGAAATTAATTGATTTAGAAATATACTTGCTCAGATGTCTCTTTTGCGTCTGATGGAGCGGTGTCTACAGAAATTTGGGTAAATAAGGACTCACAAGAGATTCTCTTAAGTAAGTTCTAAGACATTTACAGTTCTAAGTAAGACACGTAAGTTATAAGTTCTAAGACCTGTACAACTGTTCTTATGCGGCACTTAAGGATTCTAAAAAAAGAAAGGTCATTTACCAAGTTATTTATTCGGCCCATATTTTACAATAACAAAAATGATAATAATTGATAATTGACAACCTGAACCTGTATTAACACAGCAGTGGCGCAGCCAGAGGTAAGATTTGGATATTCAAAGTTACCACCTTACAATACTGAATAACCTGTGTACATTTTGAACATTAAGACTACGTACTAATTTTTTAGTTGGATTACTTTCCCCTTGAAATGAGTCCGGCTAAATGCTTAAATAAAGTTCTGGCTACGTTCCTGTAAGACAGCCCCAAATGAATATAATTATAACAAAAAATACGGATCAATTGCCTGACAAGGTTGTGGTAGGTGGCGTTGTTGACAGCGACTGGAAAAGAAAACACTTTAGTTTAGCATTTAAATAGAAATCGCGGAAATAAAAAATTGCAGAAAAAACGTTGATCGTACATAGAAGCACATAAAACACAGACAAGTGGAGTGGAAACAAATAGAAAACATGAACAAGTGTAAGGGACAGAGAGCAGTAAAAGAAAATCTGATAGTTAAACCCAATACAAGAAAATTTTAAACGCAGGTATGATTTTAGTATATGCTTTTTTCGTAGGTTATTCGAATGGAAATGTCTACCAATATTTCAGACCACGTATATGGAAAAAGAGTTTAACTTTAAGATTACGTTCAAAAAGCCTTTTTTCCACTTATCGAGCTCTGCTTAACTTCCGGATTTAACCTATAAACAGCAACAAATATTTATCCGCTCAACTGCTAGCTGAAACGCTTATGGAGAACTAAGTGGATAGATATGGATGATGACAAGCTTATTGCCTTTTAAATTAAATTATTTAAGATTCTTGGTGATAAACCCACTTTTCACTGTTACTGTCTCTTTGGGTTTTCTGCCTCTAGTTTCATATGCTTTTTTCCATTTTTGAAATAATGGAATTGTTTTTTCTTACACATGATGTCACTTATCTTCATTTATCCTTTCATAGCCTAAATTTTCTGCGCCTGGCAGGTATGGCGTCTTCAACAACTAATTCAGACCAGCATTGTCAACGCTTTGAAATAAACTGTACCAGCTCTCCGACAAAGATTATACCGCAAGAGATTATTTTGTACCATCTAAACAGCATGTTAAAATTTGCGGTAGCAAGAAATTTTTTTCGATAAAATAAAACTTGAACAGATATCTAAGCCAGAAAGGACCAATTAAAACCAAAATACACCCACAAATTTCTATTGTACCAAATAATTGTCTTGTTGTATTACATAGTACCCAGAACTCTCAGTTGGACGTAAAACGGTGCAATTGTGCCGCTTTGGCAACACTGATCCAGACCGTTTCAAGCAGCTAACCTAGGCCTCATAACCGCTGACGTCGTTTGCGCCTTGTGAAACGCTATAGATAAATAATCAGACTTGCAGGATAAGTAATTTTGATATACTCGCATGCACTAAAAGTTTTGTGTTTTAGTCTCTTTTTTGTTTGTTCGTTGTACCAAACACAGACAGCTTAAACGGCCAATATCACATTAGTCTTCCATTTATTCTAACTTTATGTTGATTGCATTTACCGTCAAGAGGAAACTTATATTATTTTGATCCACAGTACTTAATTTAAGAACTCCACTCACATTTTTTTTTTTTAGGCCACTATCGTTTTGTCTAACTTCTCTTTTTCCGCTTTCAAGGCTTTTCAAATTCACTTTCCACAAAGTATATTATTTTATAATGTAATGAAAATATTCTCAGTACTTACTTCAAGAGCTTCGTTCACATATTTTTCCAAAGCTATCGTCATATCCTGTCTAACTTCACTTTCTACATTCGATATTACGTCCATACCGACTTCTAGTTGCACATGATCCTTGGCCCCTGGTGCAGACACCATTAAGTTCTCAAAATGTGGAGACAATGCTTCAAATCTAATAGGCTCTAAGACCATATTTGAAATTTTCATCCCTAAAAAATATAACTATCTGGATAAGTATGTAAGACATGTTCCTAAAGTAAAAACTTGGTTGTAACTAGGACGATTCATGATGGCGTTTGATTGCAGGATTCGAAAGATTTGAAGTAACACATTTCGTTAATTTCTTCATTTAACAAACCATTGTGGGACGGTGAATCGGATTTATAGTTTTGTGCTTTATTTCTATATGTTCTTTTAAATTCCTGAATGGCAGTTTAAACCGTTCTCGGCATTCATGGGTTCTTACTTCAAACTTGGTAGGGAGCGATGTGTTCCCGTCCATTGTTGGCAACCACTATTTGCTAGTTGGACGTTAATGTTTCCTCTAAGCTGCAAAAAGATGTCGGTAACAAAGCTAAGCTTCTTGAACGAAACAAACATTAGCTTTACTTGTTAAGATTTGTTTAGTATGAATAAAATGTTTGATCAACGATTAAATTATTGACAACGATTGTAATACCATAAGTGTATGTATGCTGTCTTTCTTCTTTGTCTGCAGTTTTTAAAGATGCCCGGCAGCATCAACTACTGAATGATAAAGATAAAAAGACAATTTTTGTTTAAGAAGTCACTTTCAAAAACATAAATCCAAAATAGAAAACAGACTGATTTAGAATAGAAAGTAAACTGAGTGAAAATTATTGGAACTATAAACAATGGCAGCCAAGACTAATTTTCAACGAGAAAGGGGGATTTTAATTTTGATCTCTTCATTTTCTAATTTAACCTAATAGTTTTTTTTTAATTGAATTTATCATAGAAAACATAAAGATAGCAGGTACTAATATAGATGAATAAATAAATTTTAAAACGAGTAAAAGTTAAATTGAATCTTCAAGTCAAACTTAAAACAAACAAAAATTACTAGAAAAAGTAGTTTGGCTACTGACCTTTTCCCCCTTCCTTAACCGTAAAAAACTTAAGCTTGTTACATCATTGCAAAATACCAAAACTTGTTGAGTATAATTATACTGCCCTTTGATGCAATTTAGAGCTTCAGGCCTTGCCGCAAAATCCTTTCTTTGAGAGAACAGATATACCTTAACAGACAACTTTTAACAAACATCATTTCTTAACAATTGAAAGACAGAAATAACTCATTTACAAATGTGAGACCAGTGTGTTTTCAGACTGAAATGCTTGCATTTTAGGGCTAGCTGTTGTATTTCAAAATTAAGGTTCGTTAACAAAGTAAATTTCATCGTTCTAAGGAAGAAGTAGAATTAATCGAGAATTCAAAATTTGAAGGTAATAAACGGTTATTTAACGTAGGCAGAAAAGGCTTTTAAGCTTACCTTGTTCTTCTGAAATAAAATTGGCAGAGCCCCTGCATGAAACTACGTGAAGTTGAACACTAAATGCTCCGAATCCAAAAACAGGATCACCTGCGTATACAGTACCATCTAAGTAGTAATCGCCCAGAATACTCAAAGAAGGTAGGGACATATTTAACTCTAGAATGCCGTGGTCCAAGTTAGTATCAACTGAATCAATGTTAAAGTAGGAGTAGCCTCTGGATTTCGTTTCGCTAAAACAATAAATTGAATTATGGTCAGTTAGAGACCAATAAAAAGAGAGGATAGCAAAATCCGAGGGGCTGCTCACTTTCCACTACCTGGTATATATCTCGAAACGCAACGTATACCGCACAGTTTTACAACGCATGTCACCGCTTCCTCATGCGTGGCATAGCCCAAAAACACTTGGCTCAGTTCCACTACACTGGACACACTTTCGCCATGGTGTACGTGATTTTTGAAAGTTGGCATCCCCTCGGCGAAAGCTTTTATGCTAAGATTTTTATTACAGATAGCAAAAACTAAAACTTTTTAGAAAGGATACAAGAATCTGCGACGCTGCGAGTCATATTTTGTCTGCAATAGATTTTTTTTCCTCAGCATTAATTATTAAAAATTTTTATTATGGCCAAGTACTAGAGCTCTTTATGGTATTCATTACGTGATATCCAATTCAGTTCCATAAATTCCTGTCATGAACAGAAAGTTTAGCTGCGTGTAACCAATATTGGGCGCTATTACTATACAGGACAGTCACTATACACACTGAGGACATTTATAGGCGACAGGTCAGCTTCGTTCATTAAGAGTTACGTCTTCAGTTAACATCTTGCTATCTTTTTTATTGTTGACGTTGCTTGCATTTCGTTCAAGTCATGGAGAGAACATACCCTTGAGTCAGTTTTTAAGGGCTTGTTTTATCAAGAAAGTCTCATTCCAGTTTATTTCTTAATATAAACATTTTATTAGGGAACGATTTTAGCTTTGATTAACTAAAGAGGAAAGGGCGTAAATTCGTGTTTTATTTATATACCAAGGACATCAAAATGAACTGTTTTTTTACTCCCTCTTAGATTTATTCATTCCTGAAAACGGGAATTTTCTGCGATTTTTATTTTGTTTGTTATACTACTATTAACATTTCGCTCATTTTGTAAATTCTCTCCTTTATTTCCACACTGAATTTTGAAGAGAAAAACTCTACTATGTTTGGAAACTTTTCCTGTTAACACAAAAAGCCAAACCGTGCGATTTCACCACACAATTATAGTCAATTTTCGACGTAACACCTTAGATTAGGACGGACAAATAACGGACATGACGGACAAATAAGACACGTTATATGACGTTTGCAATTAGAAGACGCGGGATCTTGCCACCTTCATTTGAAATTTGTTTTACTTTTGGGCAAGATTAAAGAAGAAAATTTACATCAAGACTTTGAATGAAATTTATCAATGAACTTTTTCTGAAAATAATCTAGTGAATGATCCGGAAGTTCATTATTTTGCGAATGACCCGAAAAGTTATTTATTTTTTCGTGTATAAATATACTAGTTTCAATTATATTATTTTAGTAATTCTACTGATGACGGTCACTGCATATGTGATCGAAATACCTGGACTTTTGTACCTGTTTTTTTTTCACTGTCTAAATATATGGAATCATCCCCATTTGAAAATTTATTTGTTAATTATAGTCACGTATTTTAACGATCAACCAGTCGGTGAAGCCATTTGATATTCAAGAAATATAAGCTAGTGAGAATGTGTCAAAATTATGTAAGAAAAGTAATATTTTCGAACCAGAAGAAAAACTGATCCTAATGAAATGCAAATAAGTAACCTGAAGGGATAAGTGCAAAAAAATGTATATTTTTAATTGGTATTTTTAAAATATTTTCCTGTAGGTAATTCAATTAACTAAATATTTTAAGTGTTTATTTTTGAAGAATTTTAATAATAACCAAATTAATGTATGGTTTTGCATTATAGCTGTTCAATGTTAAACATAGACAACTATAACATGGAACATCACAACAATATTCATTGAACATATTTCTTTTCCTCGTTTGAAAACAAGATATGAAGGTTATATTCCTGTATGCAATCAGGAGAGCTATTTTTTCTAGAGCTCTATGATTACTTACTTTTTTCGCTCATTGTTTGCTGATTTTCTCACAGAATTTCTTTATTTTTAAACTTTACGCCCACTAAGTGTTAAAGTTGCATGCCTGAATTGAACATCTTTTACATTGAAAACTGGCTTCTCGGCTTTATCTATTTTCTTTTAGAGTTATATGGCTGTGGAGTTTTTCATTTGAAGAATCTGTGGAGTTCACTTTGAAAAAACCATTCATTCCCTTTGCAACCAATTTAAGGAATGAGAAGTTGCTAGTCCAGCAGGTCCTTATCATTCCTCAATTTGGTGGAAAAGGAAAGAAATAATTCCTTAATAAAAAAAAGTTTGTTTGTTCCTTGTTAGTTGGCAAAAGTTAGCATCATTCCATAATAAATATAGAATGTGGGGTATGAACTTAAACGAGATTTTCTTGATAAAACAGGCCTTAAAAAGACCAAAGGCGGAATTATAGCCGCCAAATGACTTTTCAGAATATTTTATCTAAATTTTTCTTAATCAGGTGTTTTAAATTTGAATTTTCTAACTATTGGCTAATTAAACACTAAAGCAAAAACCATACATTCTAAAAGAAGTCCAAATAGTCAGTTATAGAGCACCAAGATGGTTTATTTATTGCTATAGGAGGGGGGGGGAGAGAAAACTTACTTAAGTTTTAAGTCAGTTGTGATTTGGTTAACCGAAAATTCAAATAGAGAAAACTATATGTCAAAAGCTTTTACTTATTAACCCAGTGCATTTAAAACATAAATATCAGCTGTCGAGATAAACATTTGTCTTGTAGGTGAATAGCCTGTACCCGTGAAGCCGCAGAACTTCCTGGATTTTTCCTAGGCTATTTTTTCGTGCATTCCCGAACATGGACCTTCTGAAAAAACAACTTTGTGCCTGTATATGAACTTCTCTTTTTTCAAAATACAATACAAATAATTGCCACTTTAGATAAGTTTTATAAATTTCGCCAGAGCGATAAATATTTGGAGAATGTATTTATATACCGATTGTTTTCAAGGTATTATCTATCTAAACAAATAATATTTAAGTAAATAGTCTCCTTGAATATATTTGTCTCATAAAAAAATAAGTAAACACAAAAAAGCTGTGAAATAACATTAGTGCCCTTTTGATGTAGATACTGTTTTGCAATTATTTCAAATTGAAACCTTTTTAATGTAATATGAAAACTGTCATCATTTTATTGATGTTCATTTTATTGATCATTGGGCATTCAAACTGTCTAATTAAAAAAAAACACTAATTTATGATAAACTATTTAGAAACACAATTTTTTCAGTTACAGTACAGAACAAACTTGAAACTTGAAATGAGTAGAAACTAGTTATAATAAAGAAATGAAACCTTACACGAACAAAAATTAAAACGGAAAATAAATTCAGACTTAAAGCAAACAAACAATCGTGATTTTAACAACCCCTAAAAACCTCCAAAAGGTTGGAGTGTCATTTGTGGTCAGGGCACGAATTAAAGTGGCATAGGTGGGGACAGGGTCCTATTTTAGCTGCTTCAACTAAACACACAAAAATTTCTACAGACAAAATAATCCCTCATTCTTTGATTTAGAGACGTCACGAAACACCTCTGAAAACTAAAAATTTAAAGCGTTCATATTTTGAATAGTGATCTGACCAATAAGAAAAATTCTCAAAAAGACATATGAACAGAGACAAAACAGACAAAAAAAAGTTTCGACTTTCGAAATTAGGGGCCCCTTAGTCGGGCTAAATTACATAGAAAAGTTTTTTAATGGAAAAATGGAATAAATAGGCATACAAGGCTGTATTGAGGGGAGGGGATAGGGGTTTGAGCCCCCCTAAATTTCTAATTGACTCATAAAAACGTAACAAAAATACAAAAAAAAAAGATTTTTGGTGTTTTTTTTTTTAAGTTCCCTTTTGTACACTAGCTCCCCCCTTGAAAAATATCCCTCTTCCCAAACGAAAATCCTGGATACGGCCCTGCAAACACCATATGTTTTTTTCCCATTATACTTTTTCTATCTGTATGGCTATATCAAAGACTAAAGTTATCTACCTTAATAATAAGTACTGATCCACTAATTCATACAACTAATAATTTTTTGGATATATTTACGCTTATTCAAAATTTTTATCGCCTCATGGGATCTTGGGGCTTATTTTGAGCTTTTCAGTAAATTAGACTGAATTTATTTGCATTACCCTGATTTCAAGTAGCCTCATATTTGTTTTCAATAGCTTTAGAAATAATCAAACACTTCGTGGTAACGAACTTTAAGTAAGAAGAGACACGCCTCAATAGTAACCAAAACTCCAAAACACGGAATTTTTATACCTACAAGTATATAAAAAGAATCGGATTATTATGCTGAGTCAAATAAATAAGCTTCATTAAGTTTCATGTTACCTATCGAAGGCTACACGCCTTAGAAAATTTACCTACTTTTCACAAAAAGGGGGAGACCCCCCCCCAAAAAAAAGCCAAAAAATCCCAATGTAATCTACACCATCAAATTCAGCGTATTAGAAAACCCAACTGTAGAGGTTTCAAGCTCCTATCTGCAACAACGTGGAATTTGTATTTTTTGCAAGAACAAAAATCACGGATACGTGTTTATTCCCCCCCCCCCTGGGTGATGGTATTAGTCCAGTGGTCCTAGAATATCGGGAGATGGCTTATTTGAACGGCAACTTAAAGTTCCAGTGCTCTTTTTAAGTGACCCAAAAAATTGGAGGGTAACTAGGTCCCCTCCCACGCTCCTTTTTTCTCAAAATTTTTCAAATAAAATTTCGAGATAGACATTTTATTCAGCATAGTTAAAAGGCCCAATAACAATGCCTTTGGAGATAACTTTACCCCACACAGCCGCAAGGGAAATGTCTTTAAATTATAAAATTTGCCCATTGTTGACGTGTAGTATTTGTTACTGTGAAGTATGTATACATTTTCTGGGAGAGAGGGCGAAATTTCCACTGGTTCTGCTGGAGGGTTTTTTCATGGGGAGGATTTTCAATGGGGAGGGAAGTTTCCAGGTGGTGAACTTAAATTTTATCCTAGGGATATTAGCCCGAATGCCAGTACAGAAATCTTTTTATGTGTCTTGCTTTCTCTTTTCCAACTTAATTTTACGCGTGGATATGTTAAGGGTAATTGTCCTGGGTAGACTTTCACCGGGACTGAAAATGTCTAGAGGGTGTTCACGTGGAGAGGGGGATTTCTCCTTGGAGGTGGAGCCAGATTTCCTGGTATTATTTAAAAAAAAAGATCAAAGATTGAGTAAAAAAAAACTAGTTTCTTCAACTGACAGTAAGGAGCACAACATTAAAACTTGAACGAACAGAATTTATTACGTATATGAGGGGGATTGCCTCCTCCTCAACACTTTGCTCTTTACGCTAAAGTTTGAGTTTTGTCCCAGTTCTTTAAGAACGACTTCCGAAACGCAAAGGTTGTTTAATTGGAACAATAAGAAGTTTTTTTTTAGTACTATAAAACTTAAGCGTGAAGAACGAGGTGTTGAGAAGGGGGCAACACCCCCTATATGTAATAATTATGCTCGTTTTGAGTTTCAATGCTACTTCTTACTTTCAGAAACTACGTGATATGGTGAAGCTCTAACACCGATTATGGAATATATACTTAATTTTTAATGATTTTGGGTAAAATTCAGTTAGGACCACCAATTATCTAGAACTAATCACTAAATTATCCAAGACTGATCGGAAAATCAAAACGGTTATTTGTATAATTTTATGCCCTTGCCCATTGTGCAGCACGGACCGTGTCATTCCTGGAGCCATACATTTGGAATTTTTTGAGCATGTTGATGGAGTTAGCTCCCTTCGAAGTAGAGTCCTGTGCCATGTGCGTACCGAAACTTTTGATCTATGATTGAATTAACCTACTTCTTAGTTTATGCAACAATTCGTTCTATGTCCTGAGGCAAGGAAAAAAAAATAGTATATAGGAGGACATATTGCTTTTTAATATTTCAGTGCTATTGCTTTGCCAAGGAAGACCTCGTACATATTACAAAACAAGCACTGCCAAAATGTTACTCCAACAGAAAAAGCAAGACTTTCTTTGCGTTGTGGTGAATTACAGAGTTTTTTGTGAGGTAGAGACTTAATTTCCAGTGAACCTTGAGCTCTATCTAGGCCAGTATAGAAGTGACTCTAGCCACCCCTTGGAGGGTACCATCGATAATCTTAGGGGTAACATAAATCATGAATATTCGTAAGACATGCGCAAAATTACTAACAGTGTAAAATTATTCATTTACGCTTTCTATTAAGATAGATACCCTTAGTCTTCGACATAGCTTTGGAGATACAAAAAGGAATAGAGATCGTATTTTTTTTTCAGCCATGCTATGTAAAAACAACCCTCAAGCTTTTAATTTTCTTGTGGATTCTTATGGATTCTTAATTGGCTTATGGATTCAGACACATTTTTGTAGATGGGGGCTTGAAACGGTTTTGATAAGATTCTTCGATTTTAAATTTGACGGTATGATATTTCTTAACGATCCCCCTCATTTTGATGATTATCCCCTTTATTTAAATGAATTAAATATCTCAGACCCGTAGCTTTTGATGACTATATTCAAACTCAATGTATTTTACATATGTGAAAATATTACAAGAAAGTTTTTTTTCGACGCATCTGCTGTAGACAAAAATCGTCTTTCTGTAGAGTTTAGCTACCATTCCCACAAGCCACTAAATATCAGCTCAATATTTCAAACTGTTTAACGATTTTATTTTAGCCTACAATTGGTCCTTTTTAGAAAGAAACACGTTAAGCAAACAATTTTTGCTTCATTATTTGCAGAAAAACTGTAGTTAACCTATTTTGTAGGCACTTCCATCATACGTTGCCCCCCCCCCTTAATGTTCAAATATATAGCCCAAACCAAATATTTACTATGGGTGTTTCTGTTACAGAAAATAATAATTGTCTTTCCACTAAAAAATATGTATATTTGTCCTTCAATAGAAACTTGCTGAAGTGTGAGGCTCTGCCGGTCTAATAGTGATTTCTGGGTTTTTAATTGTTTTTCTGTAACATATGCTACTTAACGTAATAATTCCAAGCGGTTTTTGACTAGCAACCTAAAAATAATCCACGAACCAAAAATAAAGCAACGCTTCTACAGGACTTATGTAAACAAAGGCAGTTGACCTATTCTACAGGACTTTTATAAACAAAGGCCGTAGGGATATTTTACAGGACTTATGTAAACAAAGACAATAGACCTATTTTACAGGACTTATGTAAGCAAAGACAATAGACCTATTCTACACGACTTATGTAAACAAAGGCGGTTTACCTATTCTACACGACTTATGTAAACAAAGGCGGTAGACCTATTCTACACGACTTATATAAACAAAGGCGGTGTACCTATTCTACACGACTTATGTAAACAAAGGTGGTATACCTATTTAGCCAATGAATAACATAGCCTATATTAGAAGGGGGGATTCACATACCTCCTCAAAAGTGATCTAGTATTTTACCTTGTGTCAACAAAGATATCCATTACGTTATCAGTCAATGCCCCTGCTCGATCACGGCTCAAATAAGGATCCATTGGTGGTATCTCTAAGTTCTGAAATCCTTCTTTCAAATTGTCGATAAATGACTGAAATAACTGTAAAAAAATATGATATATGCTATTAGTAGGCTTGAAAATTCACAAGGATCCATACACACAACATATCTTCGGTAAACGGAAGAAACCACATATCTGCCTTTTATTCCATTGCTCAACGCGGGGAATTAAATTCACGAGATTGAAAACAAAAAAAGAAAACAGGAAGTTTTCTCGGAGGCAGACTTTGAACTTATGCTGCCGATTAAAGAAATCTTAAGTCAGCGCGTGTATCTTGAAGTAGTCTTCGAGATAAATCAACCAATATTAAACAAACGGATGAATTAAAGAATCCTAAAACAATCAGAATGATCAAGTGAATTGCGATAAAGTGATCAAGTGAAACAAGATTTGGTACTTGTCCCTTTTTCAGAACACAGCTAGGAATTTTGATCTGCAAGATCTGACAAAAACCGGTATAGGTTCCTGTTTTTGGAGACAATTAGCTTAGGCTCAGTGGAAAATCTACGTTGTAGGTATATTTTAATTAAATATTTAATATATAGAGTTGGTATTTGATTAAATTAGGTTATATTAGGTTACATTTTGCATGCAGCCCCGTTATATTTAACCCTGCCCAACCCTCCTTACTGTGCGAATATATGACCCAAATTACATATATCCTATCCATCTCCCAATTCCCAATGCGTCTCAATTGTTTCAACCCGTGTACCTGGAAGTTGAATCAACTTGGGTGTGTTCTCAACTGATAGATAAGAACCCGACTGATGGATAAGAACCCAAGATTAAAAAGAATGATCAAGTAGTTATCATTCTTTATATGAAAGGAAATTGCCACAAAAAGTGGTAGGACTACCATCCCCTAAGCCCTCGAAATAAATAAAAAAAGAGTTTCTCAGAAGAAAGTAAAAAGTGGCATAATAACTTAAAATGAACAGAAACTATTTGTATATGAGGGAGGCTGTCCTCTCCTTAACCCCTCGTTCTTTACATTTAAGTTTGATTTTTAGTCCCTATCCTTTAAGTATAATTGCTCAAACACAAGAGCCCTTTAAACACAAGAGCCCACAAAGCACTTTAAAACATTAGTGTAAAGAGTGGGAAGTTGAGATGAGTAATTCATGAATCTATACCAACATTCATTTTTTAGAGCTTCGGTTCCTGTTCGACTGAGTTGCTCTTTACTTACAGATCACTCCTAAGAACTGTTAGACCAAAGCATTCTTTGCGGCTTTGCCGAAAACACAACATATTTTAAACATTTTTTCAATTATAATCATAAGACTGAAAAATCCGAAATTTTCTTGTCTGTTTGAGCTTCTTCTCATTGTTCTTCTCAAGAACAACAAGTTAGAAAATCAGTGAGGAATTTAGAATTTATTCACGTCTGGGTAGCGACATCAAACAGTTCGTGATTGTAAGTAAGGAGCGACATGGGCTAGTGATAATGAAAAATCTTAAAAATAGAACTTCCATAACAATATTTATATCCAAGAATTGGCTTCTTAAGGTGATTCCGAATACTTTAAATTCATTAAGTTTGAATTTACCAACAAAAGTAGTGAATCCGAGAAAGTTTGTTACATTTGAGAAAAAGCGGCAAAAAAAACCGCAAGAACGGTGAATAATCTAGACGACAATTGCAACATCAAATTCAACATATCCTATTGCAGAGTTTTCAAACTCCTACCTACAAAAATGTGGAATTTCGCATTTTTTTTCCCCGATAAGAGAGATTACGTATGCGTGTTTTTTTTTTTTCTCCGGGAACAATCGTATTGCACCAATGTTCTAGAAAATCGGAAAAAGAGTCACTTGAAGGGACACTAAAAGTTCAAGTGAACTTTTTAAGTATCAAATAGATTGTGCCAAAAAGATCTCTGGAAAGAAACATGTCGTCGTCTTCTGGGCGCTACGATGAGCCTGGATGCGGGTTGAACGTGCAACAAGTAAAAGTACAAGCCACAAAGAAGTTACGCTTCCTGCAATTTTGTGGTACAAAACAACAAAATTGGGAAAATTTTTATTATTCCTGCTAAAGCTTTTTGGCCTATAGCCCTATACTGCTGCAACACAACCTGTAATGCTCTTGATCCAGAGAACGCTAACTGAGAGTTTCAGGCCAAACAGAAACCCAAGATAAAACACGTCCCCCTTTTCCACTGTAAAACCTATCTGTAAATCGTTGAAAATTTACATTATTTATCACTCTTACGCCGAGTGCCAAGATATTCATACCCCGGACATATAACATATAACATGTTATGTCCTATACACATGTTATACCAACATATAAACATGTTCATGTTATACCCGGTGGCATATACGTAGAACGTTTCTCCTAGTTTTAGTAATATATTTGTCTAAAGATTTCGATCAGATCTCTAAAGGCTACAAAGATGGGATGGTTTACAAAAAAAGGCACGAGGGGGGGGGGGTGTGATTACCCCGGTAACTTTAACTCTTTAAAAGGGTATTAGAAGTTTAATTTACGTCAAATTAGTCCCCTCTCAAGTATCTAAGACCACACACTCCCCACGAAGTGGCCAGAGGCTAAAATAACCTAATGTAGGTATTTGGCCGTTTACTAAATAACGCCAGACCATTACCTCTGACTCTTTTCAAATGCATAGGGAAAACCATTCCGGTTGAAACCACCCATTCGGTTTTTAGCTGGCATACATATGACAGTTTGCCTTTTGTAGAGTGTTTGGTGTCGTTTCATGATTTTAGCTGTGGTAATTTTTGTTAATTCTGACATGATTTCATTGTGAACTGTAATTTCTGTTTGTTATATAAGCTAACTTCTGATCTATTCAGGCTTCGGAACCATTTTTTATTTCTGAAAGAAAGAAACTTTCTGTCCTAACTGAAGATCCATAAAGTCAGATCAAATTTGTTTCATAAAGTTTGGTAGATTTATTGCTCAAGGAATGTGTATGTTTGGAGGGGCTCTTTTTAGCATTAAATTAAAAAAAATTAATGATAATACTACTACTACTAACAACTCACCACAGCACCAAGCTCTCTGAGGCCAACAATGCTGCGCAATATTCTCCTCCAGCCCGATCTATTCAGAGCTTCCCTCTTTACACCCTCCCAAGGAGTTTCGATTTCCCATAAATCTTTCTTTACATCTTACCACCCCAACTCTGGACGACATGCTTTCCGTTGAACCTTAGATGGTTGGCTGAAAAGGACAATCTTTGGCAATTTGTCATCCTTCATCCGCAGAATGTGCCCTGGCTATCTCAACCTTTCTCTCATTACAGCCGTAGGAAACAGGATTGAACCACACTTTCCGTACAGCCTACTGTTTGAAAGTTAGGTACCCAAAACTAACCATAGGAAATTTTTCTGGAAAGCATCTATAAATATTCCTCTGGTTTTTGGACTGCCCATGCTTCAGAACCATATTTGATTACTGTCATTACTGTAGCTTCCAATATTCTAATCCTGCTTCGCAGACCTATCTTCCTATTCTTCCAAACTTTTTTCAACTGTGAAAAAAACTCCCAGAGTCTTTACTATTTTACTTTTAACATTTTCACGGCACCCACCGTCTTTACTAACAATGGTACCAAGGTACGTCAAGCTGTTCACTTGATTGATCTTTTTGTTACCCAGCGCCACCCTTTCATCTTCACGTATTCTTAGCCTTAGTGACTTAGTTTTCTTAACATAAATTTTCAAATCTATCCTGGCACCCTCAACTCGGAAATCCTCTTAAAGATCATTAATATTGCTCCCACTTTTATCTAGGATGCTTGAATCATCAGAATAATCTAAGTTCAGGAAAGTTTTTCCTCCCTATTTGATTTCGTGTTATCCAGTGCTTAAATCATTACGAAATATAAAAATCCTCAAATATCATAACAAGATAGCACGGATAATATATATAAAAAAAACATGAAGATTTTACCTTCAAACGACATGCAGTGTTTAAAGTATAACAGATAATAGCTTATTACCTCTTTGAAAAACGCATCAAGCTCCGTGTCCCCACGGTCTCCAGAAGGCCAAGACCACCACCGATCAGCTACATCTGAAAGAAATAGGTACACATGTGATATACAAGATAATGGGTTGAAATACAAACAAAACACAAATACGCAAAAACGGTTCTACTGTAGCTCACTGTCGTGAAATTTTCTATCCTTCAACCCAGACCCGCAAAGCTTCCCTACCAACACAACGACCCACCACACAACTTTGACCAAATTACTACGATATTTGATGTTGAAGGGCTTTTGATACCACAAATTACAAATAGGCTGCTAAAACTTTAGTATGAGTGTGTTTAAAGTAAAGGCTTCGGCTGAAGCACCCTTTCTGTTTCTGCTGAAAACCCAGTAATTGATCTGGCCATAATTTGACCTTAGGTACCATGTCTTCCTAAACAGTGAGGATATACAGAAAGTGGAAAAAACTAATTGCGAGATGAGTGAGTGGATAATACAAAGTCATAAGTAAAATCGTTTTAGTTTTCATATCGGGTACTTTCATATCGAGTATTTGGCCTTTGGCCAAATTTTCGAAGATCACCTTAGGTATCATGCCTTACTGACCAGCGGAGAATTTACAGAAAGTGGAAACGTGTAATGGTGAGATACCAGTTTAGTTTTTATACGGAGGATTTGGCCTTGGGCCAAATTTTCGAATATCACCTTAGGTCCAATGCCTTACTGAAAAAAGAGGATATACAGCTAGTGGAAACGTGTGATGGTGAGATGAGTAGGAATAATAACCAGAGTTATGAGTAAAATCGCTTTAGTTTTCATATACAGTATTTTTCATATCGAGTTTTCGGCCTCGGGTCAAACTTTCGAAGATCACCTTTGGTGCCATGCCATACTGAATATACGGGGAATAGAAATGTATAACGGTTGGATGAGTAACGGTGGATATACTGGGAATCGTTTTAGTCTTCATATCGAGTGCTTTCATATCGAGTATTTGGCCTTTGGCCAAATCACCTTAGGTATCATGCCTTTCTGATCAGCGAGAATATACAGATAGTGGAAACGTGAATGGAAATGTATAACGGTGAGATGAGTGAGTCGAAAGTCTTTTTTTTACCCAAAACAGTAAGCACTCAGTGCTTGTCATAAGAAGGCTATGAATTAATTCTGTTTAGTTTTCATATCGAGTATTTTTCAATGCTAATTTTTTCAGTACTCATTTTTGCAATGTTCAAATTTAATACTGTTATTCACGTTTTATTAATCATTTATTGTATTTTAAGCAGTGACAAAAAAAAAATAGAAGTTAAATAAGAAGAAGAGTTTAACAAGTAAAAAACTATCAACTCAATTGCCTTACTAAAATCAACTCTTTTTTACTTGACATTTTGCTTCAGAAAACCGGTGCTAATCTTGTAAATCTATATTTACAAAATCTAATACATTCCATGTGTGTCCTATATGCATTACTGAAGTGTTACCGATTATCGAGAAACTTTAAGCTATTAATGAGCACTCTCTCACGAAGATATTAGGTGCAAATCCCTAAGGCCTTATTAATACTTTTTTCTGACTAAAATCAGAGACCCTTGAACACAAATACCTGATAGCTGCTACCGTTCACGATACTCACATTTTCTTTGGATTAAATTTTAGTCAGAAGAATTGGATTGGGCTATCAGAGACGCTAAATTGTGGCGAAGGACGTTTGGATACAATAATAAAAGTCTCAGTCTGTGCCAAGATATTTCAAGAAAGAAGAAAGGAGCTTGCAATACTGTATAGATTTTTTATCTATATCAATACTATACAGCATATACAGTATACTATACAGTATATCAATACTGTATAGATTTTTCAAAGATATGAAAGATATTTCAAGAAGAAGAAAGATTTGAAATATCTGTGCCAAGATATTTCAAGAAAGAAGAAAGGAGCTTGCAATACTGTATAGATTTTTTATCTATATCAATGCTATACAGTATATACAGTATACTATACAGTATATCAATACTGTATAGATTTTTCAAAGATATGAAAGATATTTCAAGAAGAAGAAAGATTTGAAATATATGTGCCAAGATATTTCAAGAAAGAAGAAAGGAGCTTGCAATACTGTATAGATTTTTTATCTATATCAATGCTATACAGCATATACAGTATACTATACAGTATATCAATACTGTATAGATTTTTCAAAGATATGAAAGATATTTCAAGAAGAAGAAAGATTTGAAATATCTGTGCCAAGATATTTCAAGAAAGAAGAAAGGAGCTTGCAATACTGTATAGATTTTTTATCTATATCAATGCTATACAGTATATACAGTATACTATACAGTATATCAATACTGTATAGATTTTTCAAAGATATGAAAGATATTTCAAGAAGAAGAAAGATTTGAAATATATGTGCCAAGATATTTCAAGAAAGAAGAAAGGAGCTTGCAATACTGTATAGATTTTTTATCTATATCAATTCTATACAGCATATACAGTATACTATACAGTATATCAATACTGTATAGATTTTTCAAAGATATGAAAGATATTTCAAGAAGAAGAAAGATTTGAAATATCTGTGCCAAGATATTTCAAGAAAGAAGAAAGGAGCTTGCAATACTGTATAGATTTTTTATCTATATCAATACTATACAGTATATACAGTATACTATACAGTATATCAATACTGTATAGATTTTTCAAAGATATGAAAGATATTTCAAGAAGAAGAAAGATTTGAAATATATGTGCCAAGATATTTCAAGAAAGAAGAAAGGAGCTTGCAATACTGTATAGATTTTTTATCTATATCAATACTATACAGCATATACAGTATACTATACAGTATATCAATACTGTATAGATTTTTCAAAGATATGAAAGATATTTCAAGAAGAAGAAAGATTTGAAATATCTGTGCCAAGATATTTCAAGAAAGAAGAAAGGAGCTTGCAATACTGAATAGATTTTTTATCTATATCAATACTATACAGCATATACAGTATACTATACAGTATATCAATACTGTATAGATTTTTCAAAGATATGAAAGATATTTCAAGAAGAAGAAAGATTTGAAATATCTGTGCCAAGATATTTCAAGAAAGAAGAAAGGAGCTTGCAATACTGTATAGATTTTTTATCTATATCAATACTATACAGCATATACAGTATACTATACAGTATATCAATACTGTATAGATTTTTCAAAGATATGAAAGATATTTCAAGAAGAAGAAAGATTTGAAATATCTGTGCCAAGATATTTCAAGAAAGAAGAAAGGAGCTTGCAATACTGTATAGATTTTTTATCTATATCAATACTATACAGTATATACAGTATACTATACAGTATATCAATACTGTATAGATTTTTCAAAGATATGAAAGATATTTCAAGAAGAAGAAAGATTTGAAATATCTGTGCCAAGATATTTCAAGAAAGAAGAAAGGAGCTTGCAATACTGTATAGATTTTTTATCTATATCAATACTATACAGTATATACAGTATACTATACAGTATATCAATACTGTATAGATTTTTCAAAAGATATGAAAGATATTTCAAGAAGAAGAAAGATTTGAAATATCTGTGCCAAGATATTTCAAGAAAGAAGAAAGGAGCTTGCAATACTGTATAGATTTTTTATCTATATCAATACTATACAGTATATACAGTATACTATACAGTATATCAATACTGTATAGATTTTTCAAAGATATGAAAGATATTTCAAGAAGAAGAAAGATTTGAAATATCTGTGCCAAGATATTTCAAGAAAGAAGAAAGGAGCTGGCAATACTGTATAGATTTTTTATCTATATCAATACTATACAGCATATACATTATACTATACAGTATATCAATACTGTATAGATTTTTCAAAGATATGAAAGATATTTCAAGAAGAAGAAAGATTTGAAATATCTGTGCCAAGATATTTCAAGAAAGAAGAAAGGAGCTTGCAATACTGAATAGATTTTTTATCTATATCAATACTATACAGCATATACATTATACTATACAGTATATCAATACTGTATAGATTTTTCAAAGATATGAAAGATATTTCAAGAAGAAGAAAGATTTGAAATATATGTGCCAAGATATTTCAAGAAAGAAGAAAGGAGCTTGCAATACTGTATAGATTTTTTATCTATATCAATACTATACAGTATATACAGTATACTATACAGTATATCAATACTGTATAGATTTTTCAAAGATATGAAAGATATTTCAAGAAGAAGAAAGATTTGAAATATCTGTGCCAAGATATTTCAAGAAAGAAGAAAGGAGCTTGCAATACTGTATAGATTTTTTATCTATATCAATACTATACAGCATATACATTATACTATACAGTATATCAATACTGTATAGATTTTTCAAAGATATGAAAGATATTTCAAGAAGAAGAAAGATTTGAAATATCTGTGCCAAGATATTTCAAGAAAGAAGAAAGGAGCTTGCAATACTGAATAGATTTTTTATCTATATCAATACTATACAGTATATACAGTATACTATACAGTATATCAATACTGTATAGATTTTTCAAAGATATGAAAGATATTTCAAGAAGAAGAAAGATTTGAAATATCTGTGCCAAGATATTTCAAGAAAGAAGAAAGGGAGCTTGCAATACTGTATAGATTTTTTATCTATATCAATACTATACAGCATATACATTATACTATACAGTATATCAATACTGTATAGATTTTTCAAAGATATGAAAGATATTTCAAGAAAATTATTCAACGAAATGTATTAGAGACCTCTATGATGTCCCTTGTTCATCCCATCTCCGTAAGCTTAGAATACTATCTCTAACATATCGTCGCAAACGAGGAGATGTGATTACAGCATACAAGCTCCTAAATTCTGAGGATACCATTCCTGGCCTTTTTCAACCGGACAATTAAAACAGAACTCGAGGTCATTCTCAAAAGCAATTCCGAAAACCAGCCAACACCAGACTAAGGAACAAGTTCTTCTCAAATAGAGTTGTCAGCTTGTGGAACTCCCTTAGTGAAAAAACAGTAACCTCTACCAGCGTGGATGCGTTTTAGTCATCAGTGGATAGAGAGTGGCTCAACAAACCGTGGTGCACCATTTGGGACGCCACAAATGATGATTAACTATCATCACTGAAGCTGGCGGACACAGGATTCGTCCTATCGCTAGCAAGTGCGATTTAAGGTAATTTAAGGTAAGAAGAAAGATTTGAAATATCTGTGCCAAGATATTTCAAGAAAGAAGAAAGGAGCTTGCAATACTGTATAGATTTTTTATCTATATCAATACTATACAGTATATACAGTATACTATACAGTATATCAATACTGTATAGATTTTTCAAAGATATGAAAGATATTTCAAGAAGAAGAAAGATTTGAAATATCTGTGCCAAGATATTTCAAGAAAGAAGAAAGGAGCTTGCAATACTGTATAGATTTTTTATCTATATCAATACTATACAGCATATACAGTATACTATACAGTATATCAATACTGTATAGATTTTTCAAAGATATGAAAGATATTTCAAGAAGAAGAAAGATTTGAAATATATGTGCCAAGATATTTCAAGAAAGAAGAAAGGAGCTTGCAATACTGTATAGATTTTTTATCTATATCAATACTATACAGTATATACAGTATACTATACAGTATATCAATACTGTATAGATTTTTCAAAGATATGAAAGATATTTCAAGAAGAAGAAAGATTTGAAATATCTGTGCCAAGATATTTCAAGAAAGAAGAAAGGAGCTTGCAATACTGTATAGATTTTTTATCTATATCAATACTATACAGCATATACATTATACTATACAGTATATCAATACTGTATAGATTTTTCAAAGATATGAAAGATATTTCAAGAAGAAGAAAGATTTGAAATATCTGTGCCAAGATATTTCAAGAAAGAAGAAAGGAGCTTGCAATACTGAATAGATTTTTTATCTATATCAATACTATACAGCATATACATTATACTATACAGTATATCAATACTGTATAGATTTTTCAAAGATATGAAAGATATTTCAAGAAGAAGAAAGATTTGAAATATCTGTGCCAAGATATTTCAAGAAAGAAGAAAGGAGCTTGCAATACTGTATAGATTTTTTATCTATATCAATACTATACAGTATATACAGTATACTATACAGTATATCAATACTGTATAGATTTTTCAAAGATATGAAAGATATTTCAAGAAGAAGAAAGATTTGAAATATATGTGCCAAGATATTTCAAGAAAGAAGAAAGGAGCTTGCAATACTGTATAGATTTTTTATCTATATCAATACTATACAGTATATACAGTATACTATACAGTATATCAATACTGTATAGATTTTTCAAAGATATGAAAGATATTTCAAGAAGAAGAAAGATTTGAAATATATGTGCCAAGATATTTCAAGAAAGAAGAAAGGAGCTTGCAATACTGTATAGATTTTTTATCTATATCAATACTATACAGTATATACAGTATACTATACAGTATATCAATACTGTATAGATTTTTCAAAGATATGAAAGATATTTCAAGAAGAAGAAAGATTTGAAATATATGTGCCAAGATATTTCAAGAAAGAAGAAAGGAGCTTGCAATACTGTATAGATTTTTTATCTATATCAATGCTATACAGCATATACAGTATACTATACAGTATATCAATACTGTATAGATTTTTCAAAGATATGAAAGATATTTCAAGAAGAAGAAAGATTTGAAATATCTGTGCCAAGATATTTCAAGAAAGAAGAAAGGAGCTTGCAATACTGTATATATTTTTTATCTATATCAATACTATACAGCATATACAGTATACTATACAGTATATCAATACTGTATAGATTTTTCAAAGATATGAAAGATATTTCAAGAAGAAGAAAGATTTTAAATATCTGTGCCAAGATATTTCAAGAAAGAAGAAAGGAGCTTGCAATACTGTATAGATTTTTTATCTATATCAATACTATACAGCATATACAGTATACTATACAGTATATCAATACTGTATAGATTTTTCAAAGATATGAAAGATATTTCAAGAAGAAGAAAGATTTGAAATATATGTGCCAAGATATTTCAAGAAAGAAGAAAGGAGCTTGCAATACTGTATAGATTTTTTATCTATATCAATACTATACAGTATATACAGTATACTATACAGTATATCAATACTGTATAGATTTTTCAAAGATATGAAAGATATTTCAAGAAGAAGAAAGATTTGAAATATCTGTGCCAAGATATTTCAAGAAAGAAGAAAGGAGCTTGCAATACTGTATAGTCTGTATTATAGACTAAATGTTGCACCCAGGTGACAAGTTGAACGTTCTGTGGATCTTTTTGTGCGTGGGAGTGGGAGGCTTGAAGCCTTAAAAATTGTAGTTTTGACCTAATTTATCTACATTCTAATGAGAGGTCCTTCGGAGATATTTCAAGGGAAAAGATTGGGGAGGAGTAGATAAATTATTCTAACCTCCCTTCATCCTAAGAAATGCTACAGACTAATCCAGCAATGTCAATTCTGTAGAATGACAACTCATATCTTACTTCATAAATACTACAAGAGGTAAATGAAAACATGCATACACCTGCAAAGACGAGAAGCAAAAACGAGGTATCCCTGACTCGTTGCAAAATTTGGCCAAGACCTAAATCAGCAGAAACAAACTTGGCTTTCACAGCAGAATTCTAGTAGGTCAGAAGGAAATTTGGAAAGAAGTCGTTTGTTTTTAATACACCTAAGTTTTGATCCAGCAGAACAACGAGACAAGTTGTGAACAACGTGACAAGAACAAAAACATAAATGTTTTTACTTTTATATCTTTAATAAATCAAATAATATTAACATTTTGATCAGTATATGTATATTAAACTGCAATGCAACTTCATTTGTATTTTTTTCAGTAAAGTGCAAATTATGTTCTGGCCTTGGGAAGGCATAGGGGTTTTGAGCCCAACTTATGTTAATTTATGCTCGTTTTGAGTTTAACTCGGTTATTTATTGTAGTTTCTGTTCGTTTTGGGTTTCATTTATTTATTGATTCTGATTTGTGGTAGTTTCACGCTTGGTAGATTATATGATTTTATTTTTGCTCATTTTTTGTTAAATAGAGTTCTTTACATTTCTTTGAAAAACTTATTTTGTGAAAAAAGTTTTTGTTTAGTTAATTTCTGACCGTTTTATGTTGACATAGTCTTTTCAGAGAAAAATAAAATGATACTTTAAATCTTTTCGTTTTTTTAAGAATTTATAGTTTGGCCTGCTATTTGTATGCTGGACAAAATTTTTCAGCAATTTTTAACAACATACACCCTCTTAAAAATCTGAACCCAAATAGTAATGTTTAATTTAGTTTCATACCTCCTCTAGTTGACCTGAAATGAAAAACTTGATACCATTCGCAAAAAAATCTGTTTACTTTCTTTTATAGCTTTGATACACTTACGCTATTTTGGTTTGGTTAAATTTTAAGAGTAGAAGTAGGCCCAAAAGTTTGAACATGATACCCTCAGTCGTTCTTGGGATACTCCTGAGATGCCTTATTGGGAATTAGCATTAACAAAGTGCATTTTGATTTAATCTTATGGCAACATTTAGTTTTTAAACATAAAGTCAAATGGGAGGGTGGGTGTTGGAGGGGGATTAGTTCCCCTCCAATTACTTTCGACTATTAAAAAGGCCATCATCACTTTCTATTTTCAATCGAATGAGCCCTTTTCGAAGTTCCTACGACAACTCCTTCGATACCAGGTGCCCTGGTTCAAACAACAACAACAACAAAAAAATAATACATTACACCCACATCGACCTTTACTATAAAAATTTGAAGCCTTCCAATCACTTTCGACTATTAAAAAGGGCACTAGGCCTTTTGATTTCCAATCGAATTAGCCCTTTTTGATCTTTTACAACACTTCCTATAAACACCTTATATGCCCCCAGGGCATAAATTTCAACCCTTACCCTAAGGGCTGTGAGGGTGGTTACCATCCTCTAAGACCTAATTTCCAGAACTTTCAACTACGTTAAACAAAATGGCTATCTGAAAATTTTGATTTGATGTGTTTGGGGGAATGGTGAACGTGAGAGGGGGGTTAGTTAATCTCCAATTACTTCCAACTATTAAAAAGGGCACTAGCCCTCTCAATTTACAATTGAATGAACCCCTTTTGAAGTTTTTAAGACAGCTCTATCGTTAAAAACCTTATATGCCCCCAGGGCATAACTTACAACCTTCGCCCTGGGGACTCTGGGGGGTTTTTCATCCTTAAATATCCAGAACTTTCAACTATGTTGAACAAAATCGTTATCTCTATACTTTGATTGAATGTGTTTGGGGAACTGGTGGGCGTGAGAGGGGGGGTTAATTATTCTCAACTCACTTTCGACTATTAAAAAGGGCAATTTCAATTTCCAATCAAATGAGCCCTTTCTGAAATTTCTACAACAGCTTTCTATAGTGTATTACGGTAATCACCTGGCAAAAAAAAAAAAAAAAAAAAAAAAAAAAAAAAAAAAAAAAAACTGTCTTCCTACCTTAGTAACTGAAATAAATGAGCACTTGAACAAGGTCTAGACCCTACTCATCCATCCAGTTCCCCAGGACAAAACAGTATAACCAATCCGACAGTCCGAAAATCAAGTCTAAAATAGAGCAAAATCAGCATCAATAAGCATACGTCAATGTTCCAAAACCAAGCTATAGCACCTTAAATCTACAAAAACATTATATTCCCAAGGTGATCGCCATTAATCGGGGCTCGTCAGATGAAAACTCATTGCCTAAATGGGTTTCGGCGCTTAAATTTCATTACCCAGGCAATTTGAGCGCGCCATGCAATAATCTGGCATACCCCTATACAGTGCCACCAATGAAATAAACATAAAAAAAATCCAAAACATCCAAAAAATAAAAATATATATCCAAAAAAACTTTTTTCAAACATTCTTAACCAACCTTGAAATAAAACTGACAGCCGAACTTCAACCCATTTAAATACACAAAAATAAATAACAATAGTCCTCCAACCGGAAAAGTTTCACTTTCATTCACATTCTAAGAATTAGATTCCGAGTATTCCACCCTAATCTTTACCACAAATGTCGCAATCCAATCCTCAACAACCGGGAAGATAAACCAATTCCGTCAACAAGTTACCGTAAAATATCTTTTAAGATATCTTGATAACTTTTATTATACTTATGTAAAAGCTGATTATACTTAAAACAAAGCTTTTTAAAGTGCCAAGCAAGTTTATTGGCGGAAAAACCTCTTATGATTAGCTTTTTGCTAAGTAACATACATCTATTTCTAAAATCGATGTAATTAGTACAAATTCTCGCATATCTAAATAGTTGGGAAAAATACGATGAATATGTTATATTTGAATGAATATTACTTTTTGGAAATGGAAAATTAACTATTTTAAAATTAAAATCGTCTGTTTTATTATATATTTTAAAATTTATTGTATTATTAGTTACCACATTAATCTCTAAATCTAGAAAATGGTCATATTTGCCATTTCCATTACTGGATTCCAGCTTTAAGTCTGGTGAATATGTTTTACTTGCAATCTCTAAAAAATTTGAACAATTTATCACCAAAAGGTCATCTAAATATATTTTATTATTTGAGAGAAAGTACTTTATATTACTTGGATTCATTTTATCCGTCATATAATCGTATTCTAAATAATTTAAAAATAGGTCCGCTATAACTGGACTGGCATTACCCCCCCATAGGAATTCCATTACTTTGATAATATAGATTGCCATTAAATTTTATATAAGTATTAAATAGAACAAATTCTAGTAGATCAAAAATCATATCTAGGCTATAACATCTTGAGCTAGTTGTACTATTAAAATAATTAGTCCATCTCGCCTTCTTATTATACGCATCAATTTTTAAAAACGGCAAATTAGACAAAAGAAAAGCTTTCTTAATAATCTTTTTTAAAATTATAAATACTAAATTAATGGGTAAATTTCATGCTCCCAGGGCATAACTTACAACCAGGGCATAACTTGCCCTGAGGGTGGTGGGGGGGATGGATTGTCATCCTTAAAGACCTAATTTCCAAAACTTTCAATTACATTGAATAAAATGGCTATCTAAACATTTTGACTGGATGTGTTTGGGGAAAAGACGGGCGTGAGAGGGGGGTTAGTTGCCCTCAAATCGCTTTCAACTATTAAAAAGGGCACCAGCCCTTTGAATTTTCAATCGAATGAGCCCTTTTTCTAGTTTCTACGAAAAGCATTTCAATAAAAATCTTATATACCTTCAGGGCATAACTTATAACCCTTGCCCTGAAGACTGTGGGGGGAGTGTCCTGATCAAAGGTATAATTTCCTGAACTTTAAACTGCGTGGAACAAAATGGCTATCTAAAACTTTTGATTGGATATGTTTGGGGAAATGGTGGGCTTAGAAGGGTGTTAGTTGCTTTCCAATCACTTTCGACTATTAAAAAGAACACTAGCCATTTCAATTTCCAATCGAATGAGCCCTTTTTGAAGTTTCTACGACGACGCGTTCTATAAAAACCTTATATGCTGCCAGGGCATAACTTACAACTCTTGCCCGGAGGGCTGTAGGGGAGTGTCCTCCTCAAAAACATAATTTCTATTTGAAAATCCACAATACTGAACAAAATGGCTATCTAAAAATTTTGATTGGATGTGTTTCGGGAAAAGGTGGGCGAGAAAGGGGGGCTAGTTCCCCTCAAATCACTTTCTACTATTAAAAAGGGCACTAGATCTTTGAATTTCCAATCGAATGACCCCTTTTTCAAGTTTCTACGACAAAGATTTCAATAAAAAATAATATGCCCCCAGGGCATAAATTATAACCCTTGCCCTAAAGACTGTGGGGAGAGTGTCCTGCTCAAAGGTATAATTTGCTGAACTTTAACTGCGTGGAACAAAATGGCTATCTAAAAATTTTGATTGGATGTGTTTGGACAAATGGTTGGCGTGGAAGGGGTGTTAGTTACCCTCCTATTACTGTTGGCCATTAAAAAGGGCACTAGTCATTTCTATTTTTAATGAAACGTGCCATTTTTTAAGCTTTTATGAAAGCGCGTTCTGTAAAAACTTTATATACTCCTACGGTATAACTGACAACCCTTGTCCTCAGGGCTTTGAGGGGATTGTTATCCTCAAAGACCTAATTTACAGAATTTAAAACTAAGTTGATGAAAATAACGATATCAAAATTTAGATTAGATGTGTTTTGGGAAAAGGTGTGCGTGAGAAGAGGGTAAATCGCCCTCAAATAACTTTCAACTATTAAAAAGAGGACTAGCCCTTTAAATTTTTAATCGAAAGAGCCTTTTCTGAAGTTTCCACAACAACACTTTCTATGAAAACCTGATTTGCCCCCAGGGCATAACTTACAACCCTTGCCCTGAAGGCTGTGGGGGAGTGTCCTCCTCAAAAAAATAATTTCTACTTGGAAATCAACCATGCTGTACAAAATGGTTATCTAAAAATTTTGATTGGATGTGTTTGGGGGAATAATGGGCGTGGGGGGGGCTATTTGTCCTCCAATCACTTTCGACTATTAAAAAGGGCACTATTCCTTTGAATTTCCAATCGAATGAGCTTTTTTTGAAGTTTCTACGACAACGCCTTCTATAAAAACCTTATATACCCCCAGGGCATAACTTAAAACCCTTGCCCCGAGGGTTGTGGGGGAGTGTCCTCCTCAAAAACATATTTTCTATCTGGAAATCAGCTACGTTGAACAAAATAACTATCTCAAAATTTTGATTGGGGAAATGCTTGGTGTGGGGGGGGGGCTAGTTGCCCTCCAATCACTTTCGACCATTAAAAAGGGCACAAGCCACTCCAATTTCCAACTGAATGAGCCCGTTTCGAAGTTTCTATGACAACTTCTTCGATAAGAAGTGCCCTGCTCTAAAGGAAAATTATCTTGTGCCAACATTGTTCTTATTTGCCCTCAAGGCATAAATGAAAACCCTTGCCCCTAGGGTTGTGGGGGAGTGTCCCCTTGAAAAAAATATTTTCTATGTGGAAGTCAAATAAGCTGAACTAAATGGCTATCGCAAAACTTTGATTGGATGTGTTTGGGGGAATGATGGGCGGGGGGGGGGGTAATTTCCCTCCAATCACTTTCTACTATTAAAAACGGCACTAGCCGCTCCAATTTCCAATCGAATCAGCCCTTTTCGAACTTTCTACGACAACTCCTTCGATACGAAGTGCCCGGGTATTCAATACGAAATGCCTATGATTACTCTATTGATTCTTCAAAAGATCCTACGACCTAGAACAAAGTATATCCCCTTGTCTTTTATGGTACTAGCTATGTCACAGTAAAGAAAAAAACAATAAATGCAAAATACAAATCAACTGTGTATCATGTTTGCAGCGGCAGCTGCAACCTAGTGAAGAGCGAACCACAGCCCATAGTAATCATACGTTGAAAAACACGTTTTCTAAAAAACTGCGAAGTGAGAAAAAATTTGTCATCTGACACTGAATCAGGAATGGTAGCTATTGTTTCGGTTAATCTTTAAAGTAAAAGTTTATTGGGAAAAGAAGTTTATAATGATTTCGAAAAAGAGCCCGAAACCCCTTGAAAATAGCGTCAGATCGATAAGAATCAGCATGGTCCAAAACCTTTTGAAGGATAATTACAGTCCCCCGACTCGAACACCAAGGAAAATGACTTTTTTTGCATGGGTAGCACTGATGTGCCTCCTTTTTTGTCACCAGGGCTAGCGAATGACCAGAACATTATAGAGAGATGTTTAATGACTCATTCGAACGGAAATTAAATTTGCTTCTGTCCTTTTTAAGTGACCAAAAAGATTGGAGGGCAAATAGCCCCCTCCCCCTTCCCTACAGGCCGCCTCCCCCCCAACTAGTTCTATAAAAATTTTGAGATAGCCATTTTGTTTAACATAGTTCAAAGGTCCAATATATATGGTTTTGATGATGTTATGGCCCTCCATAGTCCCTGGGGAAGGGCTGTATGTGGTATCGGGCGTATCGATATCGTGAGTATGGGTATCGGGCGTATTAGTATCGCAGGTATCGTATCGAGAATATTGGATCAGTATGCGGTGTTTTTTTTTCAGTCATTTTCTAGGCTCAATTTTTAAAGCATGTCCCGGCAAGGTATCATGGTTGCAGCGATAGCTGCGAACCACAGCCCATAGTAACAAAGTTAAAAAACGCTATTTGAAAAAAAATTGCCATCCGACACTGACTCAGGGATGTTAACTATTATTTCGGTTCGTATTAAAAGTAAAAGTTTATTGCGAAAAGTAATTTATGGTGATTTCGAAAAAAAGGCTTAAACCCCTCCAAAATGGCGTCAGATCAAAATGAAAAGTGTACCATTGGAATCCTCATGGTCGAAAACCTTACAAAGGGAAATTACAGTCCGCCTCCCTGAACAACAAGGAAAATCAATTTTTTGCATCGGTAGCACTGATCTGTTTCCCGTTTTTTTTTCGTTTTTTTTTTCAATAGGCCTAGCAGGCTACTAGAACATCATAGAGAGATGCTTAATGGCTTATTCAAAAACTATTTCTCATTTCTACGTGTTTTTTTATAAATTCCACCTTCTGTAAGTGCCATATGGCACTTCTAAAATGGCACTTCTCTTTTTGTGCCACTTCTCAAGGGGTGGCAGGCTACCAGAACATCGTAGACAAATCTTTTATATTTCATATAAAAGATACTGCTCATATCTACGTCTTTCATACAAATTCCACCATCAGCAAGTTCCAAATGGTACTAAAAACGGCACTTTTGGTGTCGTGTCTCAGATGGAAAAGCTGGGGCTATTGGGCTAGCAGAACTTATAAGAGTGATGTGCAATGACTCATTTGAATGCTATTGCTCTTATGTACGTGCTTTTTTTTAAAATCAATTTTACCATTCGTAAGTGTGATATCTGATATAGCACTGAAAACGAAACTTTTGGTGCCACTTCTTAAGTGTAAACACTCTGAAGTACACAACAGGTACTATTGTAATAGTTATGTTCCAGAAACCATAACTTGAGGTTCACAAGAACCCCTCCCGTATACCCCTCTCCCAGCGTATTTAGTAAGTTTCATAAATCGCCTGCTCATCAGTAAGCTACTGAAACATTAGCAGGCTCCCACACCGTCATAGATAGATGTTTAATGGCTCAATTAAAAGCTATTGCTTATGTTTAATAGGTTTTTGAAAATTCCACCATATAGTACATTTCACAGATTTCAACGTTAACTAGTTTCTGGGAAGCATTTGTATTGAACTCTTAGTAAGGGTTGAAACATTAGCTACAACCTAGTAAATAGTGAACTACGGCGTATTGTAACAAAAAGTTAAAAAATGCTAAAACAGTCGTTTTTTCTTATTTATTCAAGGCCTAGAGGGCGACTAAAAAATTATAGAGAGATGCTTAAGAGCCCATTAAAAAGCTATATCTCATATGTACGTGGTTTATATAAATTCCGCCGTGTGCAAGTGCCATATGGCACGAAAAAAGGCACTTTTCATACTGTTTCTTAAGAGGTGGGGCTACCGGGCTACTAAAACATTTTAAATATCTTTTTGATAGATCAAATAAAAAATATTGCTAATATCTAGATTCTTCCCATAAATTCCACAATTTGCGAGTTTCAAATGGCACTAAAAACAACACTTTTGCCGTCATGTCTCAAGTGGAAAAGCTAGGGCTACCAGAACTTTTTAGAGTGATGTTTAATGGCTCATTTGAAAACTTTTGCTCATATCTACGTGCTTTTTATCAATTCTACCATTCGTAAGTGAGATATAGCAACGAAAACAACATTTTTGGTGCCACTTCCTAAGTGGAAAATCTTGGAAGCATAAAATGGTATCATTGTAATAATTATGGTCCAAAACCCGTAACTGGAGGTTTGCAATAACACCTCCTGCAAATTCCTCCTCCAGTCCCCGTTAATAAGCAACGCAATTAAAGTCCTACAAACACCAATTACATTATTAGAGGCGTGATTCTGTCAGCACATCACTTGGCTTCAAATTAGATTAGCCTATAATGCGTTCGATCCCAGCTAGATTTTTTTTCGATCATGGTTTGTCCGTTCTTATGATTACTTTTTCGATAATCCACTCTTTTTGCAAACGTGATGCACTCATTTCTAAGGCACATCCCGGGAAGGCTGATTTTAAACCTATTACTAATATCTACGTGCTTTTTTATCAATTTTACCATCCTAAAGTGCCATATAGCACTAAAAACGGCACTTTTGGTGCCAGTTCTGAAGTGGAAGAGTTTGGAGGTATAAAACAGACCATTGCAATAATTACGGTCCAAAGCTCTTAACTGGAGGTTTATAAGAACCCCTCACGTATACTCCCCCTCCAAACCCTCTTAGTAAGTTACATAAATCGCCTACTAATCTTAAAAGTAAAAGATTATTGCAAAAACAAATTAACTAAAACTAAAAACTTTTCAACTAAAAATCTTGCCCCCTTAGTTTTTGCTCTTTCCTAGGTTTTGAAAAATGCCTTTTTTTGGTCATTTCATTGGAAAGGGCACTTGTTTCATTTAAAAAATTTGGGGAAACAACCGAAAATATACTTTATGGGAATTTGCTATCAAATCAAATTTATAAAAAGCGATTAGGTACATATACAAGCTTTTAAATGAGACCTCAAACAGCTCTCTTTTGTTACAGTAGCTTTCTAGTATTTGCTAGTCAGTAGGTGATTTATAAAGCCCTGTCTTCATAATGGTAATTTCAGGCGAAGTCGGCCGAGTAAAAACAGCTTTTTGCACATCAAAAAACAAACGTTCCTGAAAAACATGTATTGTTTTGCGAAGCATGGATAATGAGCTTTATGTTATAGACTGAAAATTTTTCTTCGCTGTCAATGTTGTTTTCAGTATTTTCTAGAGGTTTCTTATCTCTCCTAGATAGGTGATAATTAGAAATTATATTAAAAATAAGTTTTCTGCTGAAACTAAGAAGTGATATTAAAACTTAAAACGAGCATACATTATTCTGTATAAATAAAAAAGATTATGGCAGTGTTGTTTCTATATTAAATTTTAACAAAAAACGAACAAAGATTAATTAAAAAAAACAAAGTTTTCCCGAGGGAAGTAAAGAGTGAAGTTGAAAATTAAAACGGACAAAATTATTACTTCACAGCCTATTTAATACAGATGAATAAAATTAGTACAAATAAACCAACTAATTATGTTTCGCTATGATTTTAGGGTTATACAAAACTAGCGCTTTACTGAAAACACAAAATAATATATGGGTTTTGGTACAGTGAAAGCAAACCAATTAAGGACACTTTTTACGGAATAAAAATATTACCAGTCCCCTTTAGGATCAATCACTTTTAAGATAAAGTAACAATCCATTTTAGGATTTTGCTTTATTTTTTTTTTATTTAATTTTTTATCACTTCTACATAATGGCTCAGTTCAATGACTGGCTCAGTTCAAAGGACGTGTCATTATTAATTTGTACACAAGTTTGAAGTAATCCCATTTTGATAGCATTAGAACTATAGACTAGCTTTAGAATTTGTATCATAGCTTGAAATTCACTGTTGCATAGAGAGACATAGTCAGATTTCCAGAGTTCATATTATGTCTTACTTGGTCTTCATTCCAAGTAATACTAAAGCATATTTTTTACAATTTAAGACTGTAGCCACTATTTTTATAGCTGGTGAGACCAAAATGCTGCTTGATAAATCAATCCAATATTTCTGTATGTTGTTCAATTACTTCGCGGTTATTGAAAAATATTTAGTTTTACGCTTATATTTTAGTTTTACGCGTATATTGAAAAATATTTTGGTTTTAAAATAATTTTAATTGTATACTGAAAGTTACTGATGTCACAACTGGTTTAAGACTATGATAAGCCTTATAGATTTTTTTAGTGTTGTCAGACTACATACTCACTTTTGACTCTTAAATCAATAATCCTGTTTTTATGCTTGACTTTTGTGTTTTCAGTAAAGCGCTTTTTTGTATAATCTTAAAAGTATAGGGAGACATAATTAGTTGGTTTATTTGTACTAGTTTTATTGATCTGTATTAAATAAGCTGTGAAGTAATAATTTTTATCTGTTTTAAGTTTCAACTTCGCTCTTTTCTTCCCTCGGGAAATTTTGTGTTTTTAAATTAATCACTTATAGACACTGACATTCTTATTTTAATGATTTTTAGCAATTCAAATTTAATCCCTTAGGATATTTTCTTAGATAGTCCCCGCATGATCGTACGTCAAAAGAAGCAAACTATGCTTATATTGGACAATTTGATTCGGAGTTAGAGGGTACATACTTGAGAGGGTCTAAATGATCTGATAGGACCTAATTTGAACGATCGTATCCGCCTTTCTATTAAAAATTGACCCATTGAGTCTCAATTTTATATGAACAATTGTATAATTTAAGCCATCTCCAGAAGAGCTTTACTGTGTAAAGCAGTACTGTCCTTAGAGAAACAGTTTTTAAACCTCATGGCCCGATGTAGCACTGAGAAAGCCCTTTATTTAAATCCTTTTATTGGCAAATTTCTCAACAGAATGAATTAGGCTTAACTTGATTGGAAAAATCTACCGTAAGTTTCTGTTTATTGGTGTTCAAGAGCTATATTGTGCCCTAAAGGCACATTATATTGTGCCCTAAAGGCACAATATTATATTGTATATTGTGCCCTAAAGGCACAAAAAGGCTGTCATTTCTTGGTCTGAGAAACTACTTCAGGAATCCTGGAAAAAAAAAACTTGGTAGCGTAGCAGTCTCTTAGTAGTAAACGATTCACCAGGCCCTGTTATTAATTCAAAGTATTTCAATAATCATACTTCTGAAAAACTTTATTTATTTGTTCATAAGCCCAATAAATTAATATTGGGCTAGGAATTAACTTCCTAGCCTCAGCAGAAGTTTATGAAATCTTCTAACGTTTTGACAATGGTCATGATGTAAGTTAATCTGATTAATTAATTCAGGGCTGATCTATAGAGTATGCGTAGCTAATTAGAGTGGAAATTGGCGCTGGTGTTTAGAAGAGAAAATCACTAACACCACCTAATGTTTGGGGTCTTTTAGCAGTTTTTTAGTACAGAAGTAAGAATAACTTAGCGTAATTAGTTTAATTGGCAAATTTAGTACAGAAATAAACATTTGCCACAGTTTCTAATAATAAAAACACAGTCACGTAGCTATAAGAATACCAAAGCCAAAAACTCGACGACGTATAAAAACTTTTTTTGTCGAAAATTGTGGCTGTTTACTCTCTTGAAAGATATCCATACTTTTCTTTTGGATGAGCTGTAAAATAAATCCAAAGACCGGTTCTCTTAAAATAATTTCTATTATTTTTTTTCTATAATATTATAGAAGCAAAATTTCTATTTCTTGAAATAAAAAAAATGATTACATGGGTTTAAGGGGTTTTTCAAAACTAAGAAAAACGTTTTTTGGCAAATTTTCTAAAAGAATGAAATAGACTTACTCCTGCTATGTGAAATCGGGGAGGAATGACCAGCACTGAATAATACCAATATAACTAAGAGCATTCCTTGCTAGTTCTCAGAATGGAATGACATATGATGGATATTGAAATGAGAGAAAATAATCTTTTATCGGCATGATTATCAATCAAACATCAAGTCATGTCATGAAACAAGTACAGTTACTGAAAAATTGAAGAACATGTTTTTTAGATAAAAATATTCCTCACACTTTGATTACCAAACAATGAGAATGGCACAAGATGAGTGAAATCATACTATCAATAAGTAGATAAAAGACGTTTTTGTTTGTGTCCTTATCTCGTAAATACGATCCTCCTTCATCATGGTGGTCCCCGTAATAGTAACTCAGGGGGACATTTTAACTCGCTTTTTCAGTAAAGAAACTTTGATGTGTCAGAGTTGGGCAAAAGTATCTTCCAGAACCTTTTTTTTAATCCCTCCTGGTACTTACACTACAGGTGAAAGTAATTAAGTGCTGCAACCTATTTTATAAAGCACAATGATGATTCTTTCTGCTACTATTGTTACTATAATAACTACGTATATATATAATACCCATGTATAACTATAATATACATAACAATGTGTACACCATGTAAAATGTCTATACAATGTATAACTATAATAACTATGTTTGTCTTACTAAAAACTATCCAGAACAGCAAAGCAGAGTAACGCATATATTACTAGCGTAAGCTTATGTTTTGTTGGCGAGGGTTGCTGGCTAGTTCACCTAATGTACCCTAATTGTCTCATATGGATATGTGTGTTCATTTGCAATGAAGGATTTCTTAACCTGTTCATATAAATGTTAGCTTAATGATGCCAGCCATCTCTGTACCTTATACTAGATTTTTTTTAAGATGTACCAGAAACAAAGTTCTAATTTACAAATTCTTTCTTATTATATGATTCTTTTATATCAAAATACAGTTAGAACTTCCAGGGAAATTTACTTTTTCGACAGCATTAAATTTTAAAAAAACAATTTAGTATTACTATTTTTTTTTTTTTGTAGTTGGTTTTTGACTTTCCCCAAAGTCGGTATTTCATGACGTAACAAATATGACGCTGAAACTGAAATCTCAGTTCTTAAGCTAAGACACAATACACCTATGCAGTCAGGATCGTATGGGGAAATATTTTTCTTAGGGACAAAATAGAAGGAACATTAAATTAAAATTAAACGAAACAAGACTTCAAAATAAAAAATATTAAAAAATTGAAAATTAAAGGAAATTAAGTTGAATAATTATTAAACTACCATAAAACATCAAATTAAAAGTATTTTGAATTACAATTGCCCAGAAACTAAGACACTTTTACGATTCCGGGCGAGGAAAAGGGGGTCTGGTCTCGAGTACCACCCTACTGTATTTGTCCCTGTAGCACAGGGACTTTATGCAGCATATTTGTCTCACAAAAATATTCCCAATCCAGAAATTCCCAATCCAGAAATTCTGGTATTTCCAAATACCACGACTTGTAACGTACAATTTCTAAGTTCTTTGTTAATAAACTTGATGCTATCTTGGCACAAAAGCAATTTGTCACCCAGGTGTTTTTTTCTCACGTCGGTATAAATATATTGTTTTTATTTTATATTGATATTGACAATTTCGATAAATCAATAATATCGTCGTATTTGAATTGAATTTTGAGTTGAGTTTATGAAAAAAAAAACAAGAAATATATAGAGATTCAACAAAATTCACAGTATTTTATATACAAAAACAACAAAACACTTCCAATTAGTCTCCCCCTTAAGGCTCTATGGCCAGAAAAAAACAGGAGAGAAACATAACAAAAATTAAACAAATGCAACCATCAAATATTTTTTAAAATAATACACTCACATCATCAAGCCAAAACATTCCCCTCCCCCCCAACAAAAACATGATTCCACCAACACAAATAAACAGCAGATTCAATATGGAAACATCAATTCCTCGGAAAACCGGGAAAAACTTAATTATTAGCAAGAAATTCCCTAACATACTTTATCATAAAAGTAATATTATCATAAGAGCTAGAAGGTTTATTCAATAAGTTTGTGCACAGATTTGGTGTTCTTTTCTTAAATTAATTAAGGAAAAAAACTTTCCGCAGAAGAGGTTTTTCAAAGAAAAGTAAAGAAAGAAAAAGTATAGAAAAAACCCAAAGACGAACAGAAATGACGTTTAGTATATAGTTTCAGGAAACTAAGCTTCGATCAATGAAAAGAAGAGAGTTTTTTTTAATCTTTTTCGCACAATATCTTTAGCCTAATTTAATTTATTTTATTTGCTTTAGAAAGTAAAACCATTTACGCTAATGCTTAAAAGGCGTCTGGACTTTTGATGTAAAAAAACGGCTGGTTGTAATGGTAAAAGGACGACTGGACGTCTTGATATTTTATAGCCCTAGAAAGTGGGATCGAACCACACTTTTTGTACAGCCTACTGTTTGAAATACGATCAGTCAGTTGGGTACCCAGAAAAATACGTAGGCAATTTCTCTGAAATACATCCAGCAAATCTTTATCCGCTTTTCGGAGAGCCTGTGCTTCTGAAGCATATTTGACCACTGTGATCACTGTATCTTCAAATATTCTAATCTTGGTTTGCTGGCTTATCTTGCCATTCTTCCAAACTTTTTCCAAATGTGAAAAAACACCTGAGCCTTGGCTTTTCTACTTTTAACATCTTCACAGCTCCCACCGTCTTTTCTAATAATACTACCAAGGTAAGTGAAGCTGTTCACCTGATCAATCTTTTTGTTTCCCAACGTCTTCTCTTGATTTTCACTAATTTCTAGCCTTAGTGACTATGTCTTTTTAACATTAATTTTCAAACCTATTCTAGCAACCTGAGCTCGCTAAGCCTCTTAAAGTTCATTCATTTTGCTCACTCTTTCATTTAGGATGCTTTAATCATCAAAATAATCAAAGTATAGAAAAGATTTTCCTCCCCATTTGACTCCGTGTGCTTACATTGCATTTCTTGGGTTCCTTAAGCCAATTTCCTTCAAAATGATCTGTATAAAGGACAACAGACCCCAACCCTGCTTGGCTTGGAGGCGAAATCCGTTTCGGGAAAATATGTCGTTTTTGGCGGGGGGAGGGGCGGGGGGAGAGGAATTTGCCATTCGATCACTTTGAATCCTGAAAAGGGCACTAGAACTTCTGATTACCTATCCAATAGGCCCCCCACCCCAAAATATATGTGACCAGTCAAGAAACCATATATGTACAAAGGCTAATCTTACAACCCTTACGCCGAAGGCTCTATTGGGAGGGGGGTTAATTTTCAAAGACATTATTACTAGACATCAAATACGTAAAAAAATGGCTACCTGAAAACTTTTACTGGATGTATTTGAGAACATGATGGGGGTGGTCGGGGGGGGGGAGCTGGTTGCCCTTCAATCACGTTCAACTATTGGAAAGGGAAATAGGAATGGTAATTTGGAATCGAATTAGCCCCTTTCAATTTTTCTACGACAACTGCTTCTGTACGCAGTGCCCAGGTCTAAACAATAAAAATAATAATACATTGTGCTCACAGCACTCTTTACTTAGTACCAAGCCACCTGTGGTAAACACAGCTACACACGCTTCTCCTCCATCCCAATTTACTAAAAACCTCCCTCTTTAAACTCTCCCAGGAAGTTCTATTTTCCTTTAAATCTTTCTTTATAACATCCTCCTATTCCATCGCGGACGACCTGCTTTCTGTTTAGCCCTTGATGGTTGGTCAAAAAGAACAATCTTTGGAAATCTGTCACCCGTCATCCCCATAAATTGTCCAAGCCATCTCAACATTTCTCTCATTATAGCCCTAGAAAGTGGGATCGAACCACACTTTTTGTGCAGCCTACTATTTGAAATACGGTCAGTCAGTTGGGTACCCAGAAAAATCCGTAAGCAATTTCTCTGGAAAACATCCAGCAAATCTTTATCCGCTTTTCAGAGCGCCTGTGCTTTTGAACCATATTTGACCACTGTCATAACTATAGCTTCCAATATTTTAATCTCGGTTTGCTGGCTTATCTTGCTTTTCTTATAAACTTTTTCCAACTGTGAAAAAACACCTGAGCCTTGACTTTTCTACTTTTAACATCTTTACTGCTTCCACCGTCTTTTATAATAGTACTATCAAGGTAAGTGAAGCTGTCCACCTAATCGAGATTTTCGCTTCCCAACGTCTCCTTTTTATTTTCACTAATTCCTAGCCTCAGTGACTATGTCTTTTTAACATCAATTTTCAAACTTATTCTAGCACCCTAAACACGCAAAACCTCATTCATTTTGCTCACTCTTTCATCTAGGATGCTTAAATCATAAACATAATCTAAGCATATGAAATATTTTTCTCCCCGGTTGATTCCGTGTACTTCCATTGCATTTCTTGCGTTCCTTAAGACAATGACCATCAAAATGATCTATATAAAGGACACCAGAAGAAAACCCTGCTTGGCTTGGAGGCTACGGGAGAGGGCGTGTTGTCATACTCAATTACATATTTTATGACCTTTCAACTACGCTGAACAAAATAACTATCTCAAAACTCTATTGAATGTGTTTGGGGAAAATATAGGTGTGGGAGGGCTGGTTGCCATCCAATCACTTTCGACTAATATAAATAGCACTAGTCCTTTCAATTTTCAATCGAATGAGCCACTATCGAATTTTCTGTGACAACTCCTTCTGTACGAAGTGCCGTGGCCTAAGAAAAAAAAAGAAAAAAAAAATACCCACATCACTCTTTACTAAAGCAGCGCTATTGCGCTGTCTATGGTCTTCAAACTTTTTTAAACACGTGACTATCTCAAAATTTCTATCAGACGAATTTCGGGCAAATACATTCTGAGACCACATCGGCTATACATGACGTATGAAAACAAGAGAGGAGGAAATAATAAATGAAAAATAAAATCAAATAGGTGAGAAAACGACTATTTTTTTCACAATTTAAAAAATCTAAAACAATATTGGTCCAATGCTCCCGTAAGCTTGACGTAAATACATTCTAAGACCGCACTAGTTATAGATGACGTATCAAAACAAGAGAGGAAAGGAAATAATAAATGAAAAATAAAATCAAATATATGAGAAAACGAGGATTTTTTTTTAGCACAGTTTGAAAAATTTAAAACGATATTGGTCCAGTGCTCCCCGTAAGCTTGACGTAAATACATTTTAAGACCACACTAGGCGGGCGTGCCTTGTTTGCCTCTCATTCCAGGCAATATGCTGGTCCTATGTCCATTTTAAATTCTTAGTCAACCTGCCTGAGACTCTAGGCAGGTGTGCCTTTTCAAAAACTAACACAAGTATTTGTCCAATAAGAGAGTCATACTTACTCCCACCATTTACCCCTGCGAATTAAACATTTTTGCCTCTCAATTACTCGGACTATCTGTCTTGTCTTTTTCCCTCGACCAAGTCTTTCGGCCTCGACCAAGTCTTCGATGTTGATTTTGATCCGACAATTAAAAAGGGCGCTAGCCTTTTGAATTCTCAATCGAGTGAGCCCCTCCCAAAGTTTCTGTGACAACTTCTTCTATACGAAGTCCCCTGGTCTAAATAAACCAAACAAATAAAAATAATAATACATTGTACCCACATCTCTCTTTATTTAGGCAGCCCTATTGCGCTGCTTATGATTTCAAGAATGCAACCCCCTCCCAATAATACCAAATCTTGAAACGAATCCCTTGTATTGCCAGGAGGGTAAATAATTAATGCTTGGGTGGGACATCATTGACACTTTGGCTCCCCAATGGTATTTTCGGCCCCTTTTATTAAGACACCTTTCAAACTTTTGGGGTTTAAGTGCCCCTAAGACCACTCCCTAAATCCCCCTTAGAGGTAGTTACCAACTGGTATGCAAACACACAGGCAGTAGTATCGTTGAAAGGGGGAGGACAAGTGGGGGGGGAAGTTGCCCCCTCCCCAATAGTTTAGAAAAAAACTATAATTGATTAAGTAGCTTTAAATGTTGCTTGTTTAAGTATCAAATTTGCTCTTTATTCTGAGCAGATCATTTTTTTTAATTAATCAATGCTCATTTTTAACATAAGGAGAACGAGAAAAATAGCGGTCCATCACACTTGATAATATGTTCCAGATTAATATTTTTCCAAATATACTGCCTTTGAAAATTTATCATAAGTAAAAATGTAAGCCTCCTTAATGGCAAAATTGGAAAACGTTCTATGCTTTCTGTTTCGCCACATTTACTCAGGTCAATTTTTTTTCCTTGATATTTGAGGTGCTTTTATTCCCTAAAATCTATCAGTTCAAAATTAAATTCTCTTGTTTTGAAATTTTCAAAAGTGGAAATGAATAAACCCTCTGCATCTGCAAATAGGATCTTCCTGGACGAAAAAAAAAATAATTGAAAAAGAAAATAAGACTTAGTGCTTTTATAATGATTTTCGTGCTATAACTAGATAGGCTAAATCGGTCACAGTTTGGCCATGTAATTTGGTAGAGGGGGGTCCACTCCATGGGGGCCCACAGGGGGAAGGGGCAGGGGGTGGCCATTCCCTCTTTCCTGGAATTTAGACCAGAGTAGGAAGAAAATAGAAATATAACAACTAATCAAACGAAAAGAATTTCTTATTTTTGTTTTGTCTTTAAGAACTGCTATGAAACTTGCTTAGAATCAATTCAGAATTTAATTCAATTCTTAGATCTTAGATTAACTCAATATAGGTCATTATTTATCTATTTAAAGGAGAACGAAACGGGAACCCAATTTACGGTACAGAGTAAATACTATGAAGGGCATTCTTATACCCTAGTAATAGTGCAACAAGCTGGGGACAGTGTTTTGGATCTGGATATCGTAGAGGAAGTGGCGGTCCAGGAACTTGAGTATTTAATCGATGGGGAAGCGAAGTTTCGTGAAATTGATTTTGTCCTTCAGTGGGACATTTATTGATCAAATACCGGGCAATAGGATCGTTTATATCCCCATTAAACAATGATAGTCTCGAGTCAGCAGTTGGAGTGAAAGGATTGAAAAATTAATAAATTTGAGAAAGAAAGAATTAGATCAAATCTAGTGTTTATGGAAAAACATTTGATTTTGGATAATGATTTTCTCGAGCTATCTCTTAAACTCAGGATATTCTCTTGTCAGGGAACACTTGACAATATAATGAGGAGTGATTCTCCTCCATTGGACTATTGTATGAAACTTTTAAAATGTGATTCAAATGCTTATACTCAATTTATTGATATATTAATTGGAACAAGACAGAATCATATCGTGGATATACTTTTGAAAATATTGCCAATGGATTCAATGTAGATGGCTCCCCCATAATTCGAAAGAGGTAACGTCACAGAGCTACTCCTCTCTCCCCCATTTCCCTCTCGTTGAATTTATCGAACGAAGAGGATCAGTTTCGTTTTAGCTGTGAGTGAGTTGACATCGGAAACCGAAAAATGTTCTACATATGTCCATTGTGCATGTACACTCTTGGCAGTTGGAATCAATGTGAGAATTGTACAATTATTGATAACTATAGTGAAAAGTGTAAATTATGTAATCCTTGTAAATTACATAGAGACTATGCAGTACAAATTAAAGGATGTAATTCATGTCTTGAGTAGGTATATGACTCGCATCCTAGAGGACACCAGTGCTCCAATTGTCACAATGATAAATGTGATCAGTGTGAGAATACTTACCCCGCTATGATTGGAAAGAATCCCAAACGTGATTTCAGTTTATTTCTACGAGATTGGTACCGTCGCGGATTTAAATTATTCTGGGAAGAGGAATCTGGTCTACGATTCAACTGTTGGGGTAACAAGACAATCTGGTTTCTACGTCATCGATGTGATGACACCACCTACTATGACTATAAACCAAGCGATTTTTATTTGGCAGTTACAGAATGTGATTCACCACTTGAAAACATTGTATGTGATATTGCTTTAAATAAACAGCTTGAAACTCTTGAATTTCATAATATGAATGCAAATAGTATTATTGACTATACAAAGAGATATGACAAGAGTGAAGTTACATTATACTGTAGAAAATGTGACCCTGACTTTACAGTCAATCAAGATCAATATACAGTGAATCCAAATGATTTACCAGTATTAGTGGTTCGTGATAGTTGCCTATACATCGAAGATGAAGTAATCTAAAGTGTAGATTTAAAGACGTTGTTGTATATATATACATTTTATTAATAAAAAAATTCAAAAACATTTTTTAAGCACTTTACTCTTAGGGAACTGAAATAAATACTATATAGGTCTGAGAGGATATTTTCCACTAGAAAGTCGTTCAGACGGGGATTGTCAGAATACATGTGGAGAAACTGCTTGTAAGTATATCCACGACATCGGAATACAAAATATAATAGTGCATGGAAGCCGCAGCTCTAAGTCGTTAGATCCTGCACCCTCATCCGATTTTGAATAATAGTTTTCCCACTGCTCTCAATATAGTTGCTGATGTGAGGTGAGTAGAATGTATAGGGTAGACCAAGAGGATCAAAAAATTCAATCGCCTTCATTGTTTGAAAGATTCACAGCCAATGACCCGTCAGCACAGTCGACGGACTGCTATTAACAATAATCAAGGTGTTGTTGACACTTTGAATTTTTCCTAGATAGTCCGAGGGTAGACAATTGCATTTGTACTAGGACATGTAGGGGTCCATATTAAATACACTGATTACTTGACTGGTGTTCAAGGCGCCAAGTTTAATAGAACACTGCCTTCGGGAGTGATTTCCCAATAGGTTTCATATTGGTTTAGTGAGATTAGTGCAATACTCTCAGCCAATGGGTCGGTAAATATACACTCTAAACGCACACTCCCCGTACGTACTATACTCATATCCTGTGTACCCGACAAATCCAGTACAATGATACCATGTGTTTTAGCAAACATATCTTCGGTTATACCATTTTCAAATAGTTGAGAATCATGATCTAGGGTTTGCATTGTCAACTCGTACAATGTTCTATAGGATCTATCAAAAGATAGATTGTAGAGTGGAATGCCGTTTACTTTGCACACAAGAGATGAAAGTCGAAACATCTCGAATTTATGTGGACATTTAGTCCATGATCCTATTGCACTGGCGCTTTTTACAAAGGCCAAAGCCACTTTCGAGGGGATTTCGCCATTGATAAAGGATGAATCGGTGAAGGTGCGTGAACCCATTGCTATATGACGTTGATTGGTGATTGTATGAGGAACAAGTAGTTTAATATTGTTGCCATTGGCTCTCAGTTTTTCCACGGCCAAAGCAACATAACTCATAACCTGTTGTTTGCGTACATGAAGTATTGCCGAGATGAGGGAGAGACTTACATCAGGATTGGCAGCAAGTTCTTTTCTCAATATGAAATTGGAGGGTGCAAGCGTCAGTTTTATTTCCACTTTAACATTGTGCTGCAGCCATTGGGGTATATTGAATATTTCATGATATATTTTTCCAACTAGATGTAATTCAGTAGTTGTAGCATTTTAATTGCATTTGTACTATTAGTATTAGTAATATATTCATATCCATTGGAGGTGCCTCTCAATTCCTTGTATGACTTGGGTGTCATCAGCCTGAATTGCATATAGCTTGTATAATTTGAGAGATTGTTGCTTGTGCTCACCAGCGTGCCATTGATGTAGACACTAATTTGACGAAATAAATTATGTAGTATGCAATTTTCATAGGATATCCCCTTGGCCTAAATTGGCATTGAATTATCGGATTTCCGGACTTTAATTTGTAAATCTATAAATGTGGACGATAAATCCATAAAGTAGTCTTCATTGGAATAAATTTTAAAGTGAATATTGTCGGAGAGGGGTTGTTGTGGATAAAATTGTTCACAGTATCCATGCTTGACACTCACATCAACATTTTCGGCATTGAATGGATTCAATGAGGCGGTGATTGAAGGTTGAGAATCCTTATGCGGTAGCTAGGACATTTTAGGAGAAGAAATCTAGTTTCGTTCTGACAATATTCTTCCTGGGGCTTTAGTTTACAGCAAATGTCAAGTTGGTCCTTCTTTTCTTTGGCAAAGGGGATGTCGTACTTTTCCGACCTGAGTGCAGTCTGGTGAGGGATGTATTGTTTCTTTGCCTTTTTAAATCTGTATCATTTTGCTTTAATCTCTCGCAAAGGGATCGTGCGCTGGACCTAAGATTTCAGTAGCATTTTTTTTAAAATCTTTGCCAGAGCCCCAATCGTATAGTATAGAGGATGCAAAATCTGTCGCAGCCGGTACAAGATATTTTCTAGCCAGTGGTAGTGAAGAGCGAAACAGCTTAGCAAACCAACTGCCAACACCGTACCCAGACATTGTAGTACGCCCCTTGTATTGGTTCATTCCATTGCCCTGTTGTCTTGGGCCAAGAGTATTGACATAGCAGTCAATATCAGGACAAGTGACTACCACTTTTTTATTAGACATCTTGTTGTTGAACGATGGGACGAAAATGGCATGTAATCACAGCCAAACCTTTTGAAATTGCTATGGGATCACCCAATTCGGTTCTTAGTGTTAACTGACAGAGTTCCAAATAGGAAGTGTTTACTGGAATATACTGAAGATGCTTTATATTGTAGTGATGAATATGTTCTTGATTGGTTTTTCGTTCAAGGAGTCGTAGGAGGGGGACATTTGAGTTACCAGCTTGAGATGTTTCCACAACCAAAGCGTAGAGAAATAGACAGGATTCCTTGGTGATAAATGGCTTATAGTCAGAACAACTGAACTGTGTGGGCCACACCATTCAAACGTTGATGAAATTGAGCTTAAAGCTAAGAACACCCCTTAGGATATCGTTGAAAATAAACTTTTCTCTGGCACTAATTGAACTAATGTAGATCTTCCCTCCTCCTTTGAATAGTTGAAATGAAAAGCTCCTTTTTTACGAGCGGAAATTCTTTTATTGATAGTACGACATAAATCATTCATACAGGTGAGCTCCTCGTAGGATAATTCAATATATGGATAATCCATCCAATTGATTTTTTGAATTTGTTCTTGATCACCTGGTGGTGGCGGCCAATCATAGGGTAAAATTTTTATTTCATATTTACGATCCTTTCTCAGGATGTCATAGGTATTTTTGAGAATACAGTCGACAAAAGCCACTTCATACTTTCCGTCTAATTTCATGGTGGGAAAGAGTTTCGTCCAAAAATCACTTGTTTTATTCAGATCATTGTAGAGAGGATCAGAAACATTGGACAAGAAAGTCACATAGAAATCATTTGGCATTGACAATGTCTTCAACACTGACCCAAGAATCAAAATCTGAGTTGTATCCTAGCCAGCGAACAAGCAACTGTTTCTTACCATGGCGTGTACGACTCTTTAATATCTTTACAATTTGATAAATTTCACTAGTGTTTCTAACTTTTTGCAGTTCATATTCATAAAAACCGCCGAGAATCTCATCATCTTTGGTGTCTCGCAGTCGATTAGTTATGGGTATGGTGTCTAGGATTTTTGACACTTTAAAAAGCTCGATGCTCCATAAATAATTCCGCCTTTCAAAAATATTGGTGGTTCTATTAATTCGAACAGTATCACCAACATTGAATTTCTTCTTCTTTTTCTCCTTTTCACCCTTGGAGTATTGCTTTAGAAAAGCATCAAATGTATTTTCACTATAGTGGACATCCGTTGGTGTAGAGTTGGACAGGGATCGATGGGGTCGTTGATTATATATCTGCATGATTTTATCTAAATCATGAATAAAAGCCGATGAATTTTTCAATGTGTAATATCTTGAATTTAATTGACGAATCTTTCTTATTAATTATTCGGCTAATGCAGCCTTTATCGGACTGTGACTATGATAAAGTATTGTATTATGTTTCAAAAGAACCCTTTGCACATGGGGATTAACAAATTCACTACCACGATCAGAGTGAATTTTTCTATATGAATCCTGTTCTAGAATACTTTCAATGCCCCGAGCAACTTCAACACCTCTCTTTGACCGTAGCGGAATGGCATATGCATAGCGACTAAAGACACTGATTGCCACTAGAATATATTTGTAGGGCGCATTGTGACGTTGTTGAAGTGCGTCTAGAGTTAAACGATCCTTTTGCAATATATGCAGAGGGAAAAAGGCTTTAGTTTGTCGATATTGTTTACTGCGAAGCCTGTGATTTCGATGCAGTGTGTAACTCGGCTCATTTTCTAGATACTCCTTTGTGTTTTTCAATGTGGTGGTGCCGGAGACAGCTTTGGAAAGCGTTTTGGGGGAACTTAAACTCCCCGCTTCACCAATATTTTCATAGACACCTTTCAGAACTTCATCCATTTTGAGCGTAAACACGTAGTATAATGTCCACTCCCCTTTTGCACACTGGCGGGCGAATCAATTCGTCTTAGCTTTTGACTAGCAGCCACAGGTGTTGTAAAATCATTGCTTCTGCTGATAGTATCTTCATATATTGAATCTTCTTCTTTTTTAAATCGTGTTGTTGGAGGACTATATTCTCTTAGTTTCTTTAGAATTTGCTTATTGCCAATAAGACTTTTGGGGAAGTTTGATACATACAGAAAGGTGTATAGATTATTGTCAAAGGATAAGAGTCCTTTACGATTCGTCACCATATCACAAATTAAATCAACTAGATTATAACTTTTTCCCTGTATTATAATTTGTTTCCCTGTGCTCTCGACTTGAACTTGATCGACAGTTTCCAACATGAGATAGGATAATACTCTTTTACTCTGTTCTCGATAGGTCAAAGGCAATAGGTTTCCAATTTTCAATACAATTGAATTCAAGTCATTCTCTATTGGTGCTTCTGCAGAATCTTGAGGAGATGTTTCCTGTTTAGGGAGATCAGTGGCGACGGTGGGTCTCTCACGATCTGGTTTATGTTTGTCCACACGTCGTATTGCATCTTGAAGTAAAAGCAGTTTTTTGTCATCGGCAATATTCTCATCGTTAATGAATTTGCTTAGATTGTCTTCAAAATGTTCGACGGGCGAGAGGACAAGTTCAAATGGTGTCAATTTATATGGTTTTGCCATCTAGAGAAAACTGTTTACAAGTCCTGCAATTATTGGCAGTAAAAGTGTGAAAAAGTTACCGCCTGCTTGAAGGAGACGTTTTGTTTTAAAATTTTTTCCCTTGTTTTTACAAGCCTAGGCGCGTACAGTGGAACGATGTTTGTTTGTCTGTTGTCTAACACCTTCTGGCAGTTGAACATTGCCCTCAGTTAAATTTAAACAAAGTTCAGATATTAGATTAATGAAATCATTGTCAACCCCATGTTTGAGTATAGCCTTCCTAAGCAATGGTTTTGAAGTGCTTAAAACGAAAAACAGATGCCGTTGTTCGTGTAGTTTTTTCAGTGTCATAATGGCGACTAATAGTCTTTTCTACTGTTCACCGGTAGATATACTGTAATTTCATTGTTGAAAATGTCGGTGACTACACGTAGATCCTCGGGCGTGCTCTTATTAAGATCCAGCAAATTTTAACCTTAGGGTTTGCTTGTGGCGTGTGTTTACGCTGAAAATAGAATTTTTGGCGGGCCGTGTTTTTTGTGCTTATTTATATTTAGGAGCGTGCTATAATACCCCACGACTCGATAGATAATATAGACGGTGCAATTCAAAGCAATGGTTCGCATACATTTGCTCTGATGAAACAGATTGTGTAGAACTAGGGTAACGGACATGTGTTCATGATGGGAGCGAACAGTGAACAGTTGTAGCATTTCCTGTGAGAACTGTTCAATGGATTCAGCCAAATCATCGATAATCAACCACGAGTTCGATTCAATACTATTGAAAACATCAAGTCCTCGTATGAATTGTATTGGTATGGTTGTGGCAATAGCTTTTATTTTATTTTAATAATTCGTGCACACTCTAGAGGGTCAGTCACAATATCACAGTGAGATCTATTACGTAAGCTCTCACAAATTGTGCGAAATGCTTTATTTAGAATAAGCTTGGACATTTCCGTCTATACCTTTGAGTGGGCCTTAGTGCATTTAGCGGAAAAGGCATTGATACACGTTTTCAAGTAATTTAACTGACTAAACAGCACGACCCTGTGTATGTTGTTGATCTTGAAGACATTGTCCACCAACCAGAGCAAAAGCAAATGGTGAACAACGATATTCTCTTTAGGGTCCAAATCAGCAATCAGTTTTTGTTTAGAGGAGTCCAGTGCATCCCCATATCCTCAACCAATGAAAGATTGTAGGGGCTCAGAGAGTCCCTGCTCACGGGCCGATTGATAAAGGGAAAGACAAAATCTTTGACTGAGTCGTGAAGTGCCAGCGGAATGTGACCATCAACTTCAAAGAACCATCCTTGTGGCCCATTGTCCTCGACGGTGGTAATGTCGGGGAACTCACAAGGATTCTCAAGCCATTGATAGTTCCCACACGGCAAAGAGTAGTGTGACATTGCCGAGGGGTACAATGAGTTCATGTCCAAGAACACTGCATTTGACTTTGCACCTGTGCTTTGTCCGCTCGGATCGGTTGATAAGACGCGGTCCCCATGAAAAACATACCCACCCCACATTTAAACCACTACAAAAAGGTGCTGATATACGTCGGTGATTAGGCCAATTTACACCCTGCTAATTTTTTAAATTAAATACATCACTAAATTGGGTGTAGAAAAATAGTAGCCTATATCTAACCCGAACTCTGAATAGATCTGGTCTGTGTTCTTACAGAGTATATCTAACAGAGTTAGAACGTCACTGGCCAAGTACAGTCTACAGTAATCCCACCCATTTTTACAATCCCCCTGGGACCACACCTTCTTGGCACACTCATACTCCTCGGCTGTGCATTCACTGTTGGTGAGTGAGTTGTAAAAAGCTTCAATTGGAGGTATTTTCTCCTCACTTAAGCGTGCATCAGAACAGTAATAATCGTATGCATATATACCTTTGTAGGTCAACAGGTCATACATTTTACTGTCTAGAAAGTGCTGTTTAAGCAAGAGAAAGCTATCAAAATTGTCGCTTTTTTGCACTTGAATCAATTGACTCAATGCCTTGGGAAAAAACTAACAGAATCTAAAAACCTGATTTTATTCCAGCACAAACGCTCATTATCCACTGCCTGCCATTTCAGTTCGAGAAGCAATAACTTCTCGGCTGATTTGGGAATAATGTTGTAGATAAATGAACTATTTTCCCATGGACAATCTACTCCCACTCCATCCCTATGCCTGCGTGCCAGTACTGGTACAATAAATTTTAAATCATAATTGGAATTATGAATAAAAACAGGGATAAAAAACTGCTGGCTAACATTTAAATTACACGATTGATGCGCAACCCCTCTAAAATTACTACCCCCCGAGGATATTTCCTGCCACAAATGGTCATGATCTCTAACTTTCCCCCGCCCCCCACGTTGCCCTTTAGCCCCCTTATCCACCTCTATAAAGTCCCCCTTGCAAACCCAACATATTTTTTGATTTTTAATCGCGATACGATCTTCTGCAGACAACACCATTGGATAATGCGTATTTCTCAAATGAGAAATAGCACCATTAGCCGTGCCAATCAGTTTAGTCAGTGCCTTGACCATGCACTCAGGCCCCTCATCCAATGTTTCAACTATTTCTAACAACCGCATGGTGTTAGAACTATCTCTTTGCGCGTGGGCGTAGGACACTGCAATAGCCAGATGTTCTTTGACTCGGTTTGGATATTGGGGGTCATTCACCTCCACCAGCTTAGCCTCACAATCCAAAGATATTTTGTTGCACTGGAGAAGGGTATTCTGAAAATTTTTAAAACGTAGAATTGCCCTATCCCCTGAAACCGTTTCCACTGTCTGGTAGCCGTGGCGGCTACAATACCTCATGTGATTTTGTAAATTTAGTTCAGTCCAAAATCTAGAGAGGCATGTTGGACAGTAGAAACGGGTCCCCCTAGTCTTACCCTCCCCCAGAACTCTACTAATGTCAGTGATATGGTTTAAATGACCGATTGTATTCGGTTGACTATGTGGTGTGTATAGCAACCATACCCAGTGTTTAACCAAATCAACTGACGGGCTCCTTACGGGGAAAACCCCCCCCTTCTATTTAGAGCGAACCCCATCTTCAAATTCAGTTTCATACTGTACCACAATAACCCCAATATTTAAATGAGCATTATACCTTTCAAAAATATCAATGGCTCGAAGCGTTACTGGGTATTTTCCTTCTAGACAAGAAAAATCTACAATGGAAAAACTGGACCCTTCCTTCCCATGTACAGCCCAGTGATCTAAATTCTTCTTGGTAGCGTCCTGAGCTAGAGGCTCGAATGCTGATATAAGGAAAGCATATCTGAAACACATATGACCTGTTTCAAAACAACTCCACTGGACACCATGACAACCTACTAGATCTGGATTATAATTTAAAATAGTATTCCTTTCAGACCTAGCCCCCCCTCTTACAATAAAATCTGTCTTAAATTTGAAAATATTTATACTTAAATTTTCAATAAATAAAACTACTGAGCAACTTCCATTTTCGTTAAAGTTGTCGAGATACGTTATAATTTGATTGACCCAATCTATAAAAACTCCCTCAAAATTTTCTAAATTTGAATATACCAAACGCATCTCGGAATGTATATAATGATAATAAACTTCACTTTTTCCCTCATTCAAATAAGAAACCTTTAAAACAATTGAAACCTTAATTGAATCCCTCCCCCACAATTGAATTTGGTTCTCCAGAAGTGCACGAATTTTTTCTACATATACATGCACAATTTCTACAGGGTCAAAAACAAAATTACCACACAAAAGCGAATTAAAAGGATCCCCAAACGTTGCAGTGAAAACAACTATATTATTTAAAATTCTGTTGGACAGCTGAAAGTCTGGGAGAGTTGTATCCCCCTCCCCCGCGTGTATATTATCCCCTCCCCCAAGCTGTTCAACAATATCTGGCGAATGCTCCACTTCAGTTGTTCGAAGTGGAGTCGATAGGGTATCGGAGGCTGGAGGGTTCCCTGTTAAGTCCCGGGTAAAATCATCTAAAATTTGCAATGTATTTGGGCTCAAGTCTACCAGCTCAACTGCGCTATAATCAACATTTAAAAATTTATCAATAAACTCATCAATATTATCTGGAATTTGATGTAAATCATCACATAGTGAATTGTTGGGGGACTTCACATGTGCATCTTCTCCTTCCCTAACTGACGAGCTGGGGGGAGATGGCGAGTATGGAACCAGGACAACCTGTAAATGAAAAAATAACTTATTTTCAAAGTTTTCAAATCATCCCTACTGCTTTTAAAATGTGGATTATTATTGCTTAATAACATTTGGTTAATTCAACTGAAGATAATCTAAGATATGATATAGAAGGCGACAATTTGGTCGTTTATTTAAAAAGTGCTCAAATTTTTTTTTTTTTGGCGCTACCCCCAGCGCCCCCCTAAACGTGCCCCATAGCGCGTCCCGGACCATCCGTGGCGCTGTTCAGAACCACAACGCCTCCTTGTGGCACTTCGCGGGCCCCACATCGCGTACCACAATGCGTCTCGGGCCAGAGGCGCATCCCTGTGGCACGCTCCAGACCCGTGGCGCATCCCACCGGCACTTCCCTAGCCTTGCCTTCACAGCACTCCCCAAACCCCTCGGCGCAGTCCGGGCTCCACGACTCCCAGCCGTTTACCTAGAGTCTCACAAAACCATAGTGTTAGGTGGCACAAGTCGTTTTGCCTACTCTCCGTACAGGTTGTCTATGACTCCAAATGAGCCTAGATTATTTTTAATTGCGTGTCTGTTCTGTTTCCAAGCGCATTCTCTGGGAAACAGTACAATTAAATTCGAGAACCGTTAACTCAGTATATCGTATACAATGTTTCCACATCACTAAAATATTGGAAAGGCTTTGTAAGATTGAAAGTTATTTTAAAATATCCTTGCGCAAATTACGGGGTCCATATGTGACAAATAGATAAATGTGAATAATCTCACTCAGTTCCTTCTCTTGAACTATGTGATAATCAATTGTGAAAAATAGGGGATTTTGAGATTCAAATGGTGAGCATTAATTGAAATTACCCATGAAAAATATTCGCTTATGACATAGCGGCGAAGAGATAGGGGGAATGCATAGAAAACAGCAGTGAATCGTGAAAACAGCATTTCGAGTTTCAATTGCGGTAATTATTAATATAAACTACATAAAAATATTCATTTATGAGATATCAAAGCGATAGCAATGATTAGAAAAGAGTGGTTTCTATGCAAAAATTACATTTAGAAATCTCCGAGGGAGGAGGGAGCAGAGAAAAGAGTGGTTTCATTTTAAAAAATTACATTTAGATATCTCCGAGGGAGATAAATTTAAAACAATGGTTGGGGTGAGGGGTTAATATCTCACAGAGATAAGTTTATATTGGGATTGAAAAGGACTGAAAAATGAATGAATAGAAAGGTGGGAAAAAATACTTATATGTGTATATACCGGCTGCACTTGGGCATCTGAAGGACCAGGTCGTGCATGCTGGAGGGTGGATAGGGCGATGTCGCTATGTTCTTGCACGACTGGGCCGGCTATTTCACGATCTTACATAGCTTCGGCAGGGTTCACCATATTATAAGAAGCCGTCCACTCTCTCTTTAACTTAAACCCAGGCTGCATTGGGGCGGGCACTGATGGGACTGTCTCGTCATATCTGGCTTTCTTGAACGGAGGGGGCACGCATTCTTCATAATTTGCCTTAAAAAGAAGAGAAAAAATTAGTATCTAAATAATTTGCTCCCTTTTTTACAGAAATAAAGTTAGTATCATCATACATTTAATTTTGTCTAGAAATGGCATTTATCACTAAGAAAGCACAACGTAAAAAAATTTGTGAAATATACTAATTGCATCCTTTTTTGAATCTAAGAATTACGGTTCACTGAGCCCTTCAACAGCCGGCCTATATAAGTCAGCCTAGTTTCTTATTTTTAGGCGTTTCTGTTATTTTCTGGTTTTAATCTGCATTGTGCACGCCTTGTTTGATGCATTTAAAATATTAACGGTATTTTTTATCTTTCCATATCCTTTTACGATAGCTGGTATTTATCACACACCCAGAAAAAACAGCCCACGGAAAATAACCCCCACGGAAAATATCCCTGAGAAAAGACATGGGAAAATACCCCCTCCCTCCACCGAAAGATATGGTAAAAATGCTATTCAATTTACGCATAATAAAGCAATGTATCTTTTTCTTAAAGTCACCCCCCTTACTTTTCACGCGAAGAAACAGTTTGTTTTCACCTTACAATGATGGCGATAGACTTGAGGCATGGCCCCCTCCCCCTTTCACCAATGTCCTAAATATATTGTTAGATCTTAATTTGAAAATAACGAGATTTCACCGGTTCTCCAAAAAGAGATTGTATATGCTTGCGCTTATTAAATTACAATTGTCTGCATGAAAGCGTTTTAATTTGCCAGGAGAAACAGTTCCTTTTGACTTTGGCTGCTGCGTTCGTAAACACACCGGAAAGGGGTGACAGCTAATTATAGGCCTCGTACCAGAGAGCCTTGTGTCAAATCAGAGTGAGCTAATAACAATAGAGCGATGGATGTCTCAGAGAAAATAATAAAATTGAGAAAATTGAATAAATTTAACTAAGGAATAATTATTTCTTTTTGCGAGTGTTTAGTTGTAAAACAGTGAGGGGGGGGGTTAGGTTTGGAGGGGAAAAGAAAAAATTTTATGTATTTAATTTTTACCGATAAACAGGTACTTTTTACTTTGGCTGCCGCGCTCGTAAACACATAGGTAAAGGGGTGACAGCTAATTATAGGCCTCGCACCAGAGAGCCTTGTGTCAAAACCATGTTATGTTAATAACAACAGTGACGTAAGTCAATGGTCGATTTTAGCTAGTATATATACACTTAAAATTGCATAAATTTAACGAAAGAAAATTATTTCTTTTTGATAGAATTATGGTCGTAAACAGAGGGGGGAGTTAGGATGGTGTTTACGTAACGAAAAAAGAGCATTTTTTACACTTTTTTATAGAGTACGAACATCATCTCGGGACGTGTGTATAGGGGGGGGGGGGTTTAACCGAATATAGTTTTGGGTGACCAAGAAAAAAAATTTTATTTTGAAAATAAAAAATTAAAAAAGAACTTAAATTGCAAATTTTGGCTGCCATGGCTTCAAGTTCATCAATAATTTCATATGTTCTATCCATTGTGTCATAATACTTTCTGATCATTGAATCACAGTGCATGCCCGTTATATACGAAATATCAATGGCGAATTGTTATGGAACGGGGAAACCATATGTAAGCAGGCCTCTGATTGGTTGAGAAGGAGGATGTATCCAACTTGCTGATTGGCTGAAAAGGAAACCCGTGATCTAACTGTTTCCGGGAAAGTCATAACATTTGGTTTGAACAACAACAACAAATACTATTTTTGGACACCATGACAGTCGCCTCGAGCATGTACATGACCAAAAAAACAACAAATACTATTTCTGGACACAATGACATTCACGATCGATTACGCAATCAATTTCTCGGACATTCATTTCCCCCTCGAGTCCTAGATCAATAACATTGTTCCCGTTAGAACTCAATGCGCATGTGCAACCTTCGCCCCGGAGCTATTACACATAGAAACATCAAATAAATCGACCTTGGAAAAAGAGGTCATTGACCCCATTAACCATGTGTTCTCCCTAGGGAGGCTATGCCCTTATTGGGGATGCGAAAAAGTTGTAGGTGGCAGCAGGGGTGCCACATGGGACCTCCTGATAGGGTTCTACTCAAGATTGATAAAGCTTACCGCATTTTGGAATTAATAAACAAAATAAGTTTTATATATATACAGCGTCGTGTCCTAGCAGGAGTCAGTTTGGTCTTGGTTTTTGCTCATATTTTGTCAAGCTAAAAACGTAAGTCTAATTTTTTTTATTCTTTTCCTTAATTTTTCAAATATAATCCTAGTTAAGGGGTAATATTCTAATTTTACTTAAGTCTATAATGATCATTCCATTGGTTGTATCCTATAAGGTCTTATCCTATTCGGAATTTTGCTTGCTTTTCTTTCATAATAATGAAACATAACTTTTAGCTTAAACCTGAACAGGAATTTAGTCAAGATACCAACAATTTTGAATTAAAAATACTGATCTTTTAATAAATCAACAAATCAATTGAATACTAAAATTAATAGTAATTAGTAAAAATATTAGTAAATAGTAACCATTCTTTTTTTTATAGTAAAACTCTTGGTTTTTCTATACCGGTATGAATTCACATTTTTATACCGCTCACTGTTTGAAATATGATCAGTCTAAAGGTATCATGATAAGTATGGTGGCCGGTGTTTACCCCCCCCCCCACAAATACCCCCCGCGGAAAATACCCCCCTCCCCCCGGAAAATACCCCTCCGTGGAAAAACGGCTTTCCAAATTTGGGTTTTATTTTTTTAAATTTCCATTGGGGGAAGAAATTTTGGTACTTGTGTATTATGGGCCACTCGCTCAAGTTTACACTGTGTAAAATGAGGGGTAGAGTATAGCGGGTCTGCATCCAAAGTGTGTTTTGGTACAATTATTCTGCATATTAGATAGATAGATAGATAAGTGTATTTTAATGCCAAACATACGGCCATGCACACAGAAAAATAACGTAAATGAAAGGCACAAATAACATAAACTTTGATCAGCGATCATCATAAAACACTTAAATGAAACACTACATTAACTTAATAATAGTACTTAATACTTGGAAAAACGGTCATTGAAAAAAAACAAAAAAAACGTTTAACACATGGAAAAAAACATTTCAGATACCTCGCTATTCTTGTGTAATTTTTTAGTGGCCATATACCTAGAAAGAATTGTTTTCTGACTTCAAGCTATTCAAATACATTACCCCCCCCTCTTATGTGCAAATATATAGCCCAAATTATATATTTCCCATACGTTCTATCCCGATATACTTTACCCCCCCCCCCCCCCCTCTAATATACAAATCTAAAGCCCAAATCTATTTCTAAGGTAACGAAATGATTTCTCCTCCAATCTCCGCCATTCTGGTATGTCCCCCTTGAAAATTTTCTGCGGGCACCCTTTATCCACTCCAGGAATAATTTAATCGTCTTATTTTATTTTTTTAACAGTATTTAATTGAAACTCCAATTGAAATGCCTAATAAGCACTGATAACATCCAATTCCTTACGTTTCGGATTCAAATACTAACCCGTAAATGTAGAACTGCCTCTGTGTATAATACCATACCCGCTTCTTGCTATTTTCGCTTTTCTAAATATTTCTTTTAACCAGCTCCAAGAAAAGAATTGACATAATGTGCTGAGAATTATGACCAAAATTATAGTCGCATTTCACACAACGGTACTTGTGGGACATTTATCTCTGCATCAACATGCTATACAAAATGTCAGCTGAGAATAGAATAAAGTGAATTTAAACAAAATATGTTTATTTTTCTTACAATTTCAAAATTTGGTGTGCATGTATAAGCGGCACAAATCCGTTGTCTTTTTCTTCTGTTATCAGTTTTATCATGCAGCAGTAGGAGACCGAAGTTTGCTTGTAAAGGAAATTATAGACATAAAAACGATATTCAGCGTAACCCCGTCCATTTTCCTTTTCTTTGATGGGTTTTCCTCATCATCACTTTTTGTACTTACAACTGTTATATCACTTGCAATATCAGTAATATCAATTTGATTGACTGATGTGTAAAAAAGAACATCATAGTTCTCTCCGCTCACCACTACATGCTCAGTGTGTTGTTCTGGTTCTGGATTGGTAGATCCTGAAGCTGGATAGAAAAAGTTAGTCTCAGTTTATTTGTGAGATGAAATTGGAGCCAGAAAGGACATTTGTTCATACCATGCCCAGGCTTTTTTTTCTTGGCAGCAGATCCACTTTTGACCAACTTTTCATTTTTGAAATCCTTGTTGAAAGTGTCCTTTAAATTTTTCCACTTGGACTTGCAGTCAGCAGCTATAAAATAAGCAGCATTAGTACAGTTAGTAATCATCACATCTTATCTAGTACTAACTAAAGTTACTAGGCATCTAAAGTCATCACAAAGTCTCAAAAATCTCTAGAACTGTACTAAATAATTTTGCAATTTGTGACCGTTTTGTACTATCAGATTTATGTCATCCCAACTGTATCTCTAATTCATAGCTATGTGATAATATCAGCATCAATGATCCCCATTGTGAGGAAAGTGGATACTAAACTGCTAGCATATAAAATGCTTGAAACAGATTAAAAGTTGGAGAGAATATTGAAAATTGTATGTCTCATATAGATAGGGTTCTAATGTTAGCAACCTAACAGTGCTGAAAGTGATGCAAACATCATTTCACTACAAACTGAGTTATGTAAAGCTTTTTTTCCAATAAACAATTCTTCATAATTAAAAGAACAAAAAGATTTTTAGGTTTTTGTTGCATTTGGCAACTTGTTGTGAGAAGCGTTCCTATTGTAATGGCAACTCCGTGTCTGAACCTTTTTGCTAAACTTTAGTATTGTTCTTCTTTACCATTGGAAGAATCAAGGCGAAAGAAATAGTCCAGAAGGGAACTCGTATTGTTGCTTATGGTGGTTTTAAGTAGCGAATTCATGATGTCTATTCCAGGAAAGTTACATGAAGTTTCACACAGCACAGAAAACAAATCAAGGAGGCACACTTGTGCCTCTATAAAGAGGCGACCCACCACAATGTTAAGCGATTTCCGGTCCTAGCGGTCTCAGAGAGACAGCGGTAATCGGATTTGTAGCCCAAGCTCGAACTAAGAAACGTGCAAAATTTCACCACCCTCCGACTTTATCTTCATGGGTAAAAGTGGGCCGGAAGTTTCGACCCTTCGACCACAGCCCCCCTTTAACGTTAAGCTTTCCTAGGGCCTGGGAGATTATCCTCAAAATTTCAGCTCAATCCGATCACTCCTTCCCTGTTTTCCAAAAACCAAATATAGCCACTTAAAGTTCAAAATTTTTTTTTTCTTAGCCACGCCTACAGGCCACAGTTGGCAACTGATCCGGGTGAATGAGGACTCATTCGAAGCAGAATTCGACCTGTTAGGGCCTTTTGATATTTTCAGACCGAAAAAATTATCCCCCGAATTTACATTTACGAAAAAAAAAAAACCAACAAAGAGAAAAATCTCTTAAAAAAAAAACAAACAAACGAGACTGTGGCCAGTGGAGAGAAAAGGAAAACAACAAAAACAAAACACCGCGTATATTTCGCCTGTATACAAACAAGGCGTCTTCAGAACGAAAGACACAAAAAAAAACAAAAAAACAAGATAAACCTAAAAACCAATAAAACCACCACCAAAAAAAAAAACAAAAAAAATTTACAAAAGGCGCAAAATAATCCACGTAGGGAAAAGTTAGGGGATCAGTGATTCCGAAATCTTTTAAAATATGTACCCATTTTGGAACTGAAAATGAAACAAAATTAAAAAATAAATTAAGCCTAATAGCTTTAAATCACTTAATTTATGAACAAAAAAAGATACGTTTTAAAAATTATAATGAATTAAAATCTATTGAAAACTTTTTAAGAAATAACCTTACAACTGATATTTTTATACGAATTAAGGAAATGGCCATTAGATATTTTCGCCATTATTTTCATTTGTCCAAGGTTAGTTTGGTTGACAAGTTTAATAAACTTTTGTTTGAGAATTTCCAAGATTCAGATGTTTTTTATCCTCGTCATTGTCTGGGTCCAGCAATTAAGAATTTGTCTTCTAAACCTCTTAATATTAAACAGGAGGCCGTCTTGTTGAAAGGTTCAAAGTTCTGTTTTACAACACCAGTCTTCTATTCAAAAATAATTTCAAAGGTGGAATCAGGAATTATGGCTTCTATAGATAAGGTAGATACTCCTCAAGAACTCAGAGCTGAGATCGTAAGAAAACTAAACACCTTTAATATGAACTTCATTGGTAAAGACCTTTCACAAAAAAATGACATTAAAATCCTTTCTGATTTGAAAAAGGATAAATTCCTTGCTATCACCAGAGCCGATAAGGGAAACACGATCGTAATTATGAACACTGAAGAATATAATAATCAAATGAAATCAATTATTTCGTACACTATTACATACAAAAAACTTGATTTTGATCCTACTGATAAATATGTAAAATCAACAAGAAAGGAATTAGAGTCAATGAAAAATAATTTTCACATTACCCCACAGTTTTATAACAAATATTATCCTAGGGGTTGTTCGGCACCCAAGATCTATGGTCTACCTAAGATTCATAAGACTGGATCCCCCCTCTGCCCTAATGTGTCAATTTTTCTGTCACCTGTTTCAAAATTATTAAAATAGTTGTCGGTTGATTTGCGTACACTTTTGGGAACAAAAAATTCCTATTTAAAAAATTAGATAGATCTTACTACTAATTAGCGAAATTTCACGCTGGAGGAGATTTCTATTCTTTTCATTTGTGATTTTGTGTCAATGTATTAAAATTGTGATTTAAAAATGTGAGATTATATTTTAAATTGTAAATTAGAAAATCACTTTGATTTAATACATGATGTGACGTTAGCCAGTTTGGATATTGATGTCATTATGAAACTAATTATGCTGGTAAATGAATTTTCTTTTTATTTTGGTTTTCGAGGGGAGTTTTATAGAAAAATTTTTGGTTTACCTATGGGGGCTTCTCTTTCTCCTTTATTGGCAAATCTATTCATAGATGCCATTGAAACCTCCGCTATAAATAGTTTTAGAATCTCCCCTTGTTTCTGGGGTAGGTTCATGGATGATGTGGTCTGCGTTTGGAAACATGGGTTGGACTCCTTAGACCTTTTTTGTAAGCATTTAAATAGTTTTGATAATAATATTAAATTTACAGTTGAATTTGAGGATAATAATAAATTACCTTTTCTGGATATTTTATTAATTAAAAGGGATTTCCATTTACTTTTCTCGATTTACAGAAAACCTACGCACAATGATAGGTATTTAAATTTTCATTCTTGCCACCCTATGTCGGTGAAAAGGGGGTTGTAATTTCACTAGTGGATAGAGCCTTTAAAATCTGTTCCCAGGAATTTCTGGATTCAGAATTATTATACTTGAGGGATATTTTATTTTGTAATAGTTATCCAATTAAGTTCATTGATAAAATAATTGAAAATAGACGGGCCAAACATAGTAGTAGGGTTATTGAGGTTTCTCAGTCTTTAGATTTAGTTGTATCAAAAAGCTTCATTTCATTATCATATGTACCTGGTTTGGGGGAGAAACTTTCACGGGTTTTACGTAAATTTGGTATTGATACATGTTTCCAATCGCTGAGGCCAATGAGTAGTTTTTTTAGTTCTGGTAAGGATTTAACTCGGGGAAATTTAGTAAGTGGGGTGTATAAAATTCCGTGTTCTTGTGGGAAGTTCTATTTTGGTAGGACTCACCAACAATTTGTTGAAAGGTTTATTGAACACCGTAATTCAATAGAAAAAACCCTACAATTAAGCAAGCCTCCAGAAACTTTCGTTTCAGCTTTAGCAGAGCATATTTGGCTTCAACCAGACCATTTTGTAAAATTTGATGAAGCCTTGGCTATTTCTAATGATAAGGGGTACACCCAATGGGCCAGGGAAGCCATAGAAATTAAAAAACATATGTTTGCTAACCTTTCCATAAATAGGGACACGGGTAATTTAAATATTGACCCAATTTATGATAACCTTCTAAAGAGTGAATCAATTGTCAATAAGGGAGTAAAGATTTTAAATAATCACCAGGGGACTATTTTACCTGTTAGACCAAAACGATTTGCTTCAGTAATAGCTAACAAAAGGATTATTTCGCAACTTAATAATTAACTTACCTTACAGTTTTTTTATTTTTCCACCTTTAATCGGGTTTCCAAACTTATTTAAATCTATTTTAGCAAATTTGCCCAACTGGTTTTATTGTGCGCTGTGTGTACATTTTTGTTGTTTTTTTTTTTTTTTGGTTTGTGGGGTTGTTTGGGTTAGTTTTATCTTGTTTTTTTGTTGTTTTTTTGTTGTTTTTTTTTTGTCTCTCGTTCTGAAGAAGCCTTGTTTTTATGCAGGCGAAATATCCGCGTTGTTTTGTTTCTGTTGTTTTTCTTTTCTCTCCACTGGCCACAGTCTCGTTTGTTTGTTTTTTTTAGATATTTTTCTCTTTTTTGGTTTTTTGTCATGGCTGGCCGGTTCGGCTTAAGATCTTTCATTTACGAAAAACCTCGTTTTCCTATAAGAACCCGCTATAAGCGGGCTCTTATCGTTTTCCTATAAGAGCCCGCAAGCTGTCAAATCAGCTAACAGTTAGTCAAGCAATAATAAGTAATAAACTGTACAAAAACAGGCAGAAATTATTTGAAAAAAACTACGTTTTCTAAAGAGTTAAAGAGGCTGAGTTACAAGGTCGAACCTTAAAACGTACAAGGATTAGGAGGCACACCTGGGGGGCTGCCGCCCCCCAAACCCCCCCCCCTTTTACAGCCTTTAAATAAAAAAAAAAGTGTTTTAAACTGAAAGTAAGGAGCGACATTAAATCTTAAAACGAACAGAAATTATTTCGTATATGAAAGGGGCTGTGCCCTCCTCAACGCCTCGCTCTTTACGCTAAAGTTTGACTTTATCAAAACTCTTTTTTTTAAACAATAAAAGCTTTAGCGTAAAGAGCGAGGCGTTGAGGAGTTGTGGGGGATTCATAAGCACATCTTTGTAGCACTTCTCTCTTATGTTGTATATACAAGGGTAAGTGGAAATCAGATTACTAACTTTTTCAATATCCATTTGTTTGTTTATTTCTGGAGCTAATGATGATTGGACTTGGCAAGGTCCTTCAACAGTTCTGATTGTTATTTTATTTATGTTTTCCTTTTTATGAACTTCGAATTAGTTTTGTACATTTTTAATCATATATTGTATTTATCTTCGACTAATATTCAAGATCTTTTTAAAAGTTAAACAGCAAACCCTTCTTCTATATCGCCCAAAAATTTCCTTAAGAATTTCATCCTTATTTTCTCTGTCATTTGATGTGTTTTTGATTTCAAACATGGCAATGGTAAATCTATTCAGCATAACGGGTATAGAATCAAAGTCCCTGCAGCACTTTCCCTGGCAATTTAGCCTAAGTCGGATGGCCACAGTAGAGTTAAGCATTTAAAGGTGCATCCTGTTTCGAAGTTTGTACGTGACAAGATTCATGACAGAAAACACTCTCTCGACGAAGGGGTTGTTGATGGGTAAGTTTAAAATAGAAAAAGCTGCTTGACCTATGTCGAACAAAGATCATGTTTTTCCACTGTTCTGTATTTTTTTTTATTGAAAATAATCCACTATCCCAGTTAGTTTTTCACGCTAAGGATAATGCACGCGTTAATATTTGAGATTTATTTCGTCATTGAGCCTGGAATGCGATATAAAAATCACTACGGGGTTCTGAAAATTACACCTGTTTTTATAGAGATTTTTGAATATGTCAGTAGAAGTTGCCAGTAAACAATAGACTCTGAAATTTTGATTTTTGTCATTGTTATTGTGAAGGCAAAGTGCGCCCACTTTGTGCCGAATTTTTTTTACATGCGCAAAATTGACGCAATGTGCCAATTTGAAAAACTCAAAGCGCAGTCAACTCAAAAAAGCGCCCAAATGGCGCAAATGCGCACCACCTGGCAACTATGCAATCAGTTGCTCATATTTTTGAAGGGGAGCTTATTTGACACCTTCAGGTTTACCAATAGGTCTGGATACATGCCATACAGGATGCAGTAAAATTCCAGGAAACTTGTAAATCAGCATTAAAAATATGGTGCTTCGTACCAAATTTTCAACAAATTTGTTATGTTTAAAATTTTTTTTTAAATAAGTTAATTAAACTAATATAATTTATTATATCATACTAATTAATTAATATTAATTCATAATATTAATTTACGAATAATTTGTTATATTAGTTAATTAATATATCAATTTAATTAATCAATTTATGATTAATTATTTTGATAAATTTATAAATTATTAAATTGATAATTTAATAAATTTATAAATATGTTTAATAAATTTGTTAATTTTATTTTTAAACTCGCAATAAATGTTGGGAGTTTTTTCCTGCCGTAACCCCAAATGCTGATACTATACAAACTGAAACTTTTATTTAACTTGTGATTTTTTTCCCTGTAATCTCTCCTCTCATTAAAGTGTCAGTTGTAGGCCTAATTATAAAATCTAATAATATCTTCTGTCAAATTATTTATTAAACTTGCAACTGATAACATATCTATCTCTGAGTGCAAAGGATTGTCAAAGTTGATGTCGGCTTCACTTTTGAAGAACCCTAATTGTAAAGTACTTAAATATAAATAGAGAAGAATAAATAACTTGAGAATAAAATAAATAGTAAGGCATAATGGGACTTCCACCGCTTTTATAAGAAATCACTGGCACAGTAAAATAAAAGGATCTTAGATACGTTTTGTAATTATTCTAGCGTCTTTTATATTTGAATTTTGTGTTTTTGCCTAAGTTTCAATTTAATGTTATTTGGTTTAACCGAACAAAGAGACTGGATATCGTCTAATTCGTTTTCCTTTGTGCCATTTAGTAGATTGTATTTCGTAGCTGTATTTGTGATACACTATGCAAGGGCGCCGGCAGAAAATTTTCCGGGGGGGGGGGCAAACCCCAAAATATTATTGGTGGCTGGGTAGCATGGAATATATTTCAGGAATTTTTTTCGTAGGAATAAGTTTAATTTTATATACTCTTATAAAAGAACTATCAAATAAAAACAACAACTAAATTACATGAAAAATGAAACAAAATACTGCAAATTTTACACTGCAAAGACTCTCGACAAATGGATGAATTTGTTTAATCAATAATATATTCAGTTATTATGTATTTGATCTTAAAAGAACTTCAGATTTCAACCAAAATTAAAGAAAGATTTCTTTCGTAGATTATAACAGATGTAGACTTGTCTTTATACAATTTCCTACGCCTTAGAATAGTTTACACAAGGGGTAGAGATACACAAAAATTATCCTGCCTGCATAGATACCACGTTTTGATTTTATAACGGACACGTAAAATATACCTCTTTCATAACAGGACAATTCTTTCCCTCGAACTTAAATCTGTTATATATTCATATACTAAGAAAAAAAAAAAAAAATAGAACAGCGAAAGGCAAACAAAATTTAAACTTACTATCCGGCTGTCAAATTGACCCTCTTTCTTTTTATTGTCCTATTCAACTAAATAAAATGAACAAGTTCAAAAAAAATTCACAAAAAGAGAATCTTATCAAATAGTTTGTGAAAAAAAAACTGGAAGTAAAGAGTGACTTGGACCAATATTTACTAAAACTAAAAATTTAATTCTCGTGAAAATTGCTACACTGGCAGTATTGGCTTTTCCTGCTAATTCTAGTTCTTTCAGTTTATTATTACCCACCCAAAACCAAAAATCTGAGAAAATTGGCCTGGTATTTGAAAAAACACCCCCCCCCCAAAAAAAGCAGGCGATCTTATTGGAAAGCTCTTTATTAGGTACATCATATCAGAGAACCCTACCGTAGAGGTTTCAAGCTCCAATCTTCAAAATGTGGAATTTCGCTTTTTTTTTTCAGAAGAAGCATCGTCGATGTATGTTTATTTGTTTTGTTTTTTCCCAGGGATGATTGTATCAAGCCAAAGGTCCAAGATAATTGGGAGGGAGCTCGGTCAAACGTAAATTTAAAGCTTGTTTTTAAGTGACCATATAGAATAGACCAGGGGAAAGTCTTGTTTTCTTGCTGTTTTATGGCACAAAACTACAACTTTACCTCAAAGAAAATGAATTTACAATCAATTTAAAATTCTGAGAAGCTAATTGATTTAAAAGTATGAATAACTAAATTTTAGGCTTTCCATTTGTAAAAGAAGCAATGCCACACGGTGGCAGTACAGGATTCAACCAAGTTGATTCGCTTTAAAGGTAATGAAATTAGGCTACGTTTGGCGATCTGTAATTGTGGATCAGCTATAAGGGTGAGTAATTTTTTAGGTAGGGGTAGGGTAGACTCCTAAAAAAGTACATTTTATTGGAAAAGCCGCTTACTCTTCACGCGGCTTCAGGTAAATGTTGAAAGAGGTAGGGGGAGTAGGAATTAATTAAATTGTTTCGCTATGCAGCAAAAACGTTACATTCTTATTTCTACCAGCACAGAGGTGGAAAAGACAAGGAAATTTCTTTGGGGTGGCAAATATTGCAAGGGACTTAGTTTTCAGCAATATTAAATGGTGTTATTTTATTTGTCTATTTCTATGAAGTAGCCTACTTCGATGTATTTAAACAAATATATGTAATGTATTTACCGATAAGAAAATCCTATTTTAGAGGTTGTGATCGCTTCAGTTATGTAGAAGATCAAACTTCTCACAGAATTTCCATTCACACAAACAATAATACTTCTGTTCTTCCGACCGAAATTATTTTGTTGTAATATTAACAAGGACTTCTTACCAAAATTACTATTCATCGCCAATTTTTTAAGTATATTAAAATTTTATCCAAAATTGAAATTAAACATTTAAACATAGGACGGTATACTAATACACGTACAATTACGGATTTACACATTTAAAAATCATATCTTTGTTAGGCCTGGGTATGATTTGGAAAACAATCAGAAGCTAAATAAAAAAAGATCTTTTCAACTGAAAGCAAAAAGCAGATTTGAAAATATTATTCTTTATATCAAGCGGGCTGTCTCCTCCTTAACTCCTTACTCTTTACTGTGAAGTTTGGCTTTTTTTTTGCAAATTTTAAAGAAAATTTGAAATCGGAAAGATAAGATTTTTCAAAGCATTAAAAATACTTTTGTTTAATGAGCAAGGTGTTGAGAAGGGGGCAGTCCCCCTTATATAAAGAGTAATTTGTATTTGTTTTAAGTTCTAAACTTGCTCCTTACTTTAGTTGAAAACCCTTTTCTATTTGTTTGATTACATTTCATGAAACTGTAAAGTTTTATGAATGCAGTATTTTGGGTAACGCAGAAAAAACTATAAATATTTCAATGATCTCTGTTTGGATTTTGATGAGTAATCAAACGGTTCGTGGTAATGAACTGTAAGTAGAGCAACGCGGCTCAATAGTAACCGAAACTCTAAAAAACTGTATTTGGATACCAATTGATATATTAAAAGAATTGACTTGTTATGCTGATTCCAAATATATACGTTTCATTAAGTTTAGTTTGATCCATAAAAAGCTACGAGCCTGGGAAAATTGGTCTTATTTAAAAAAGGGCGAAAGACCCCCTCGAAGTCATAGAGTTTAACTGAAAAGCACACCATCAGATTCAGAGAACCCTACTGTAGAAGTTTCAAGCTCATATCTGCAGAAATGTGGAATTTTGTAATTTTTGCAGAAGAAAGATCACGGATGCGTGTTTTTTTCAGGGGTGATCGTACTGACCCATTGGGCCTAGACCGTCGAGAGAGGGTTCATTCTAATAGAAATAAAGATTATAGGAACCTTTTTAAGTGAAAAAAATAATTGGAGGGCAACTAGGCCCCCTCCCACGTCACCTTTTTCCAAAATCGTCCAGTAAAAATTTTCAGATAGCTTTTTTCTTCAGCATAGATGAAAGGCCCAATAACTATGTCGTTAAAGATAAAATGGCCCCCTTCAGCCCCTTGGGAAAGGTTTATAAGTTATAAGTTATAAAGGTTTATAAGGTATATAAGTTATAAATTTACCCATTACTTTATTTGTTATTGGGAATATGCATACATTTTTCGGTTTGGGAGGGGAGGAATTTTCTGCTGGGAGGATTTTACGCAAGGAGAATTTTCCATGGAGAGGGAAGTTTCCAGGGGGGTGAACTTTTTACATGAAAATTTTACACTTGGTGAATTTGCCAGAATTCCTATACAAAATTCCTTTATATGTCTTGTTTTTTCTTTACCGATTCAACTTTTGGCGTGGAGAAGTTAAGGGTAATTGCTCGGGGTAAATTTTTGCCAGGATTGAATTGTCCAGAGGATATTTTTGTGGGGAGGGGGATATTTCCGTGGAGGGGCCAGGTATCCTGGCGCTACTAAGAAAACAATCAGAAATTCAATTAAAAAAACAAGTTTTTTCAACTGGAAGTACGGAACAACATTAAAACTTTTTTTTCGGATATTTTTACGGATACTTTTCAATAATATCGACAGTTTTGAACTTGGTTATCAAACACCAGAATATTTAATGCCTTTAGACTCAAATTTTTATAAAAAGTAACGTATTATCAAAGTAGTTTGTTCAAAGTAAAACATTAAAAGTAAGATTAAGAAAATCATTTATAAATTTTAAGTCAATATTTTTAATTTAGTTTTGGATACCAAAAACCAATATATTTGACACCTTTATACTTCATAACTGTAAAAAAATAAATCTTTCTCAAGGCGACAACTAGATAAATACAATCACTCCTGGAAAAATAAATAAATGATAATAAAACACAAAAACGTATCCGTTCAGTGGGAAAATACAAAAACTCTCAGCATTCCGTTCAGGGGAAACATTTCTGATTATAGTGGCTTCATGTATCAGCTCATGGGTACTCTGGCAATGCAAGGAAAAGTTGAAGGCATATTTTTTTTTTTTTACCGAAATTGAGCCTTATTAAGTTGTTTTACTTATGTTTTCTTTAATTATACGAACTTTCTTGTATACTACTAACTGTACTAATTACTAATAAACAAATATATATTTAGGATCACCATAAAAAGCTGATTCTTTGGTTGAATGTTGTCAATAGTTAGGCTCTTACACTTTAATTATAGGGTCAAAGTCTATTGGCAGGCAGTCAACAATGGGGTAACACACATTTTTTCCATGGTTTTTCATATTCTGCTTTTTTTCTTTTTTTTTCCTTATAATTACTTTATAGTTCCAAATTTCCAGGGAGGGCCATGGCCCCCTCCCCCTACCGGCGCCCATGACACTATGTGCTGTATTTTGTAGATTATATAGTGGAATACTCTGTATGGGTTTAGTCACTGAATAAAATCATTCATTCTTTCAATATATTTTAAGGTTTGATTTAAAGACACACAATACCTATGGCGTTTTGAACTCTCAATTTTTAATCTGATTTTAAAATGTGACAGACATGCACAATTGCATGTCTTAGGAGGAAGCGGCAAGTTTTAGGGGAGGAGGGTGAACTTGTACAAAAAGCGCAGATAGGCGAGAGCTTATAGGCATAAGTAGAAAGCTATCTATAACTCTCACCCCTCACCCCTGCTGCCATCTACACTTTAGTTTAATGCAGACGGGACTCCATATATGGGCATAGAGTCCCTAGAGAGAACACCTGTGCTGTCAGTCCAACGGGGCACCATATATGGGCATAGGCTCCCTAGGGGAAATTGATTTCTGAGAAATTGATTGCGTAACCTAACCTAACCTCATGAGCTCGTGACATGACCACGTGGTAGCACCATATATGGGCATAGAGTCCCTAGAGAGAACACCTGTGCTGTTAGTCGAAGGGGAAGTGAATTTCTGAGAAATTGATTTGTTGGAGTTCGTCCAGGAGAATTGTCTCCGGGCGAATTTTATTAATGTCTTTGGTGTTCGTCCAGGAGAATTGTTTCCTGGCGAAGTTTATTAATGTCTGACGGATGATGTCAAGATTGATTGATTTGTTGGTGTTCATCCAGGAGAATTGACTCCGGACGAATGTTTTGATCTTAGAGATGAAGAGATTAACGCGGGATAGAGTTTCCTAGGAATTTCAAATGTGACAGCGCAGGGATGTCAAAACAAAAGGAACACGCTGAAATTACGTTTAGAGATTATTTGGGCAAAACAATTTTGATACATTTTAGAAGATGATTTGAGCGAAACAGTTTGAAGCATTTTAGAAGATGATTTAGAAGAGGATTTGTGGGTGAAACTCTGCGGTCGTTATAATACACAAGTTCCATTTAAACAATCTTATGAGGACCCCTACCCCAGCCCCAAAGGGCTCCGATCCCCCTACCCCAACCCCGAAGGAATCCCCCGGCCCCCAAAGGTCCCCCGGGCTCCCAAAGGACCACAGGGCCCCCCAAGGGCCCCCCGGACCCCCAAAGGCCCCCCGGACCCCAAAGAGCCCCCTCCCCTTTTTTTTAATACTTTTTTAGTTTTTTCGGACTAAATTTTTAGACTTAGAAATTATCCAACATTTATCCGGTTTTTTCTTTAACCCAATGGCGTAAAGTTTTAGCTTAGAGTTTTTGTTAGAGTTCTAGTTTAGTTTAGTTTTAGTTTAAGAGTTTAGAGTTTTTAGCTTAGAGTCTTAGCTTAGAGTTTTTGTTGAAGTTCTAGTTTAGTTTAGTTTTAGTTAAGAGTTTAGATTTTTAGCCTAGAGTCTTAGCTTAGAGTTTTAGTTAAAGTTGAAGTTTAGTTTAGTAATAGTTAAGAGTTTAGAGTTTTAGCTTAGAGTCTTAGCTTAGAGTTTTTGTTAGAGTTATAGTTTCGTTTGGCTTTAGTTAAGAGTTCAAATTTTTACCTTACATTCTTAGCTTAGAGTTCTAGTTTAGTTTAGTTTTATTCAAGAGTTTAGAGTTTTTGCATATAGTTTTAGCTTAGAGTTTTAGTTAGAGTTGAAGTTTAGTTTAGTAATAGTTAAGAGTTTAGAGTTATAAATTAGAGTCTTAGCCTAGAGTTTTTTTTAGAGTTCTAGTTTCATTTAGTTTTATTTAATAGTTTTTAGTTTTAACTTAAAGTATTATCTTAGATTTTTAGTTAGAGTTGTAGTTTAGGTTATTTTTATTCAAGAATTTAGAGTTTTAGCTTAGAGTCATAGCTTAGAGTTTTACTTAAAGTTATAGTTTAGTTTAGTTTCAGTTAACGTTTTCGAGTTTTATCCTAGAGTCTTAGCTTAGAGTTTTTGATAGAGTTCTAGTTTAGTTTAGTGTTAGTTAAGAGTTTGGTGTTTTACACTTGAGTATTATATTATAGTTTTTGTTAGAGTTCTAGTTTAGTATGGTTTTAGTTAAGAGTTTAGAGTTTTGGTATAGTCATATCTTAGAGTTTTGTTAGAGTTCTAGTTTAGTTTAGTTTTAGTAAAGAGTTTATAGTTTTAGCTTATAGTTTTTGTAAGAGTTCTAATTTAGTTTAGTTTTATTTAATAGTTCAGATTTTTATATTTGAGTATTAGATTATTTTTTTTGTTTAAGTTATAATTTAGTTTAGTTTTAGTTAATAGTCTAGAGTTTTAACTTAGAGTCTTATCTTAGAATTTTTTTTAGAGTTGAAGTTTATTTTAGTTATAGTTAAGAGTTTAGAATTTTACCTTAGAGTTTTTGTTAGAGTTTTATTTTAGTTTAGTTATATTAAGGAGTATGGAGTTTTACCTTGTAGTCTTATCTTAGAGTTTTATTTTGATTTATTTTAATTCAAGATTTTGGAGTTATTTATATTAGAGTCTTAGCTTATAGTTTTTGTTAGAGTTCTAATTTATTTAATTTTTAGTTATGATTTTAGAGGTTTTATATTATAGTATTATATTAGAGTTTTATTTAGAGTTCTTTTTAATTTTAGTTTTATTTAATAGTTTAAAGTTCTAAAATAGAGTCTTAGCTTAGAGTTTTAGTTAGAGTTGAAGTTTAGTTTAGTTACAGTTAATAATTTAGTTTTAGCTTAGAGTCATAGCTTAGAGTTCTGTTAGAACTATACCTTTGTTTTAGTTTAGCGTTTGGTGTTTTACTATTGAGTTTTAGCTTAGAGTTTTTGCTAGAGTTCTAGTTTATTTTAGTTTTAGTTGAGCGTTTGGAGTTTTACCTTAGAGACTTAGTTTAGAGTTCTAGTTTAGTTTAGTTTTAGTTAAGAGTTTGGAGTTTTACCTTAGAGACTTAGCTTAGAGTTTTAGTTTAGTTTAGTTTTAGTTAAGATTCTAGATTTATTTAGATTAGAGTATTATCTTAGAGTTTTTGTTAGAGTTCTAATTTATTTTAGTTTTAGTTAAGATTTTAGTTGTTTTATATTATAGCATTAGCTTATATTTTTATTTAGAGTTCTAGATTAGTTTAGTTTTAGTTAAGAGTTTAAAGTTTTACCATAGAGCCTTAGCTTAGAGTTTTAGTTAGAGTTGAAGTTTAGTTTAGTTACAGTTAAGAATTTAGTTTTAGCTTAGAGTCATAGCTTAGAGTTTTACTTAAAGTTGTAGTTTGGTTAAGTTTTAGTGAAGAGTATCGAGTTTTAGCTTAGAGTCTTAGCTTAGAGTATTTGTTAGAGTTCTAGTTTAGTTTAGTTTTAGTTAAGAGTTTAGAGTTTTACCTTAGAGTCTTAGCTTAGAGTTTTTGTTAGAGTTCTATTTTGGTTTAGTTTTAGTTAAGAGTTTGATGTTTTACCTTTGAGTTTCAGTTAGAGTTCTAGTTTTGTTTACTTTTAGTTAAGAGTTTGGTGTTTTAACTTAGAGTTTTAGCTTAGAGTTTTAGTTAGAGTTCTAGTTTAGTCTAGTTTTAGTTACGATTTGATAATTTTACCAAATAATCTTAAATTAGAATTTTTTTTAGAGATCAAGTTTATTTTATTTTTAGATACTAGAGGTTTGTTTTAGATGATAGTATTTTATTATATGTGTTTTTTAAGCGCTATGGTATTGTATTTTTGTTTCATAGTTTAGAATCTCTCCATAGAGTCTTAGCTTATAATTTTTGTTAGAGTTCAAGTTTAGTTTAGTTTTAGTTAAGAGTTTAGAGTTTTTAGCTTAGAGTCTTAGCTTAGAGTTTTTGTTAGAGTTCTAGTTTAGTTTAGTTTTAATTAAGAGTTTAGAGTTTTTATCTTAGAGTCTTAGCTTAGAGTTTTAGTTAGAGTTCTAGTTTAGTTTTAGTTAAGAGTTTAGTGTTTTACCATAGAGTCTTAGCTTAGAGTTTTAGTTAGAGTTGAAGTTTAGTTTAGTTACAGTTAAGAATTTAGATTTTTAGCTTAGAGTTTTACTTAAAGTTGTATTTTGGTTAAGTTTTAGTTAAGAGCTTCGAGTTTTAGCTTAGAGTCTTAGATTAGAGTTTTTTTAGAGTTCTAGTTTAGTTTAGTTTTAGTTAAGAGTTTAGAGTTTTACTTTAGAGTCTTAGCTTAGAGTTTTAGTTAGAGTTCTACTTTAGTTTAGTTATAGTTAAGAATTTAGAGTTTTAGCTTAGAGTCATAGATTAGAGTTTTATTTAAAGTTATAGTTTAGTTAAGTTATAGTTAAGAGTTTAGATTTTTATTTTAGAGTCTTAACTTAGAGTTTTTGTTAGAGTTCTAGTTTAGTTTAGTTTTCGTTAAGAGTTTGGTGTTTTACCTTTGAGTTTCAGTTAGAGTTCTAGTTTAGTTTAGTTTTAGTTAAGAGTTTGGTGTTTTACCTTAGAGTTTTAGTTAGAGTTCTAGTTTAGTTTAGTTTTAGTTAAGAGTTTAGTGTTTTACCTTAGAGTCTTAGCTTAGAGCTTTAGTTAGAGTTCTAGTTTAGTTTAGTTTTAGTTAAGAGTTTAGAGTTTTAGCTTAGAGTCTTAACTTAGAGTTTTTGTTAGTGGTCTAGTTTAGTTTAGTTTTAGTTAAGAGTTTAGAGTTTTTAGCTTAGAGTCATAGCTTAGAGTTTTTGTTAAAGTTATAGTTTAGTTAAGTTATAGTTAAGAGTTTAGAGTTTTAGCTTAGAGTCTTAACTTAGAGTTTTTGTTAGAGTTGAAGTCTAGTTTAGTTTTAGTTAAGAGTTTAGAGTTTTTTAGCTTAGAGTCTTAGCTTAGAGTTTTTGTTAGAGTTCTAGTTTAGTTTAATTTTAATTAAGAGTTTGGAGTTTTTAGCCTATAGTATTAGCTTAGAGTTTTAGTTAGAGTTCTAAGTTTAGTTTAGTAATAGTTAAGAGTTTAGGGTTTTAGCTTAGAGTCTTAGCTTAGAGTTTTTGTTAGAGTTCTAGTTTGGTTTTAGTTAAGAGTTTAAAGTTGTATCTTACAGTCTTAGCTTAGAGTTATAGTTTAGATTAGTTTCAGTTAATAGTTTATAGTTTTAGCTTATAGTTTTAGCTTAGAGTTTTAGTTAAAATTGTAGTTTGGTTAAGTTATAGTTAAGAGTTTAGATTTTTAGCTTCGAGTCTTAGCTTAGAGTTTCTTTTAGAGTTTTAGTTTATTTTATTTTTATTTATTAGTTTGTATTTTTACATTATAGTCTTAGATTAGAGTTTTTGTTAGAGTTGAATTTTATTTTAGTTTAAGTTAAGATTTTAGAGTTTTAGCTTAGAGTCATAGCTTAGATTTTTAGTTAAAGTTATAGTTTAGTTTAAGTTATAGTTAAGAGTTTAGAGTTTTAGCTTAGCGTCTTAGCTTAGATTTTTTGTTTGAGTGCTAGTTTAGTTTAGTTTTAGTCAAGAGTTTGGTGTTTTACCTTTGAGTCATAGCTTAGAGTTTTAGCTAGAGTTATAGTTTAGTTTAGTTTTAGATCATAGTTTGTTGTTTTTAGATTAGAGTCTTAGATTAGAGTTTTTGTTACAGTTCTAGTTTAATTTAGTTTTAGTTAAGAGTTAAGAGTTTTATCTTAGAGTCTTAGCCTATAGTTTTTGCTAAAATTCTAGTTTAGTTTAGTTATAGTTAAGAGTTTAGAGTTTTAGCTTAGATTCTTAGCTTGGAGTTTTTGTTGAAGTTCTAGTTTAGTTTAGGTATAGTTAAGAGTTTAGAGTTTTAGCCTAGAGTCTTAGCTTAGAGTTTTTGTTAGAGTTGAAGTTTAGTTTAGTTATAGTTAAGAGTTTAGACTCTTAACTTAGATTTTTTGTTAAGAGTTATAGTTAAGTTTAGATTTACTTAAAACTTTGGTAATTTACCCTTGGGTCTTAGTATATAGTTTTAGTTTAGTTTAGTTTCACTTAAATGTTTAGAGTTTTTTAGATTGTAGTTTTAGATTAGAGTTTTTGTTATAGTTATAGTTTAGTTTAGTTTTAGTTAAGAGTTTAGAGTTTTTAGCTTAGATTCTTAGCTTATAGTTTTTGTTTGAGCTCTGGTTTAGTTTATTTTTATTTGATAGTTGATATTCTTAGTTTAGAGTCTTAGCCTAGAGCTTTAGTTAGAGTTGAACTTTAGTTTAGTTTTAGTTAAGAGTTTAGAGTTTTACCATAGAGTCTTAGCTTAGAGTTTTAGTTAGAGTTGAAGTTTAGTTTAGTTACAGTTAAGAATTTAGAGTTTTAGCTTAGTGTCATAGCTTAGAGTTCTACTTAAAGTTGTAGTTTGGTTAAGTTTTAGTTAAGAGTTTCGAGTTTTAGTTTAGAGTCTTAGCTTAGACTTTTTGTTAGAGTTCTGGTTTAGTTTAGTTTTAGTTAAGAGTTTAGAGTTTTTTCTTAGAGTCTTAGCTTAGAGTTTTAGTTAGAGTTCTAGTTTAGTTTACTTATAGTTAAGAATTTAGAGATTTAGATTATAGTAATAACTTAGAGTTTTAGTTAAAGTTATAGTTTAGTTAATTTATAGTTAAGAGTTTAGAGTTTTAGCTTAAAGTCATAGCTTAGAGTTTTTGTTAGTGTTCTAGTTTAGTTTAGTTTTAGTTAAGAGTCTGGTGTTTTACCTTTGAGTTTAAGTTAGAGTTCTAGTTTAGTTTAGTTTTAGTTAAGAGTTTGGTGTTTTACCCTAGAGTCTTAGCTTAGAGTTTTAGTTAGAGTTCTAGTTTAGTTTTAGTTAAGAGTTTAGAGTTTTAGCTTAGAGTATTTTCTTAGATTTTTTTTTAGATTTCTAGTTTTTTTTATTTTTAGTTAATAGTTAAGAGTTTTTTGCTTAGAGTTTTTGTTGAAGCTCTAGTTTGGTTAAGTTAGGGTTAACAACTTATAGTTTTAGCCTAGATTCTTAGCTTAGATTTTAATTTAGAGTTGTATTTTAGTTTATTAATAGTTAATATTTTATAGTTTTATCTTAGAGTATTAGCTTAGAGTTTTTTTTATAGTTCTAGTTTAGGTATAGTTAAGATTTTTGAGTTTTAACGTAGAGACTTAGCTTAGAGTTTTAGTTTAGTTTAGTTTTATTTAAGAGTTTTAGCTTAGAGTCTTAGCTTAGTTTTTTGTTAGAGTTCTAGTTTAGTTTAGTTTTAGTTAAGAGTTTAGAGTTTTTAGCTTAGAGTCTTAACTTAGAGTTTTTATTGAAGTTCTAGTTTAGTTTAGTTTTAGTTAAGAGTTTAGAGTTTTAGCCTAGAGTCTTAGCTTAGAGTTTTAGTTAGAGTTGAAGTTTAGTTTAGTAATAGTTAAGAATTTAGAGTTTTTAGCTTAAAATCCTAGAATCGAGTTGTGGTTGAAATTCTATTTTATTTAGTTTTAGTTTATAATACATTGTTTCAGCTTAAAGTCTTAGCTTAGGGTTCTAGTTAGAGTTGAAGTTTAGTTTATTAATATTTATTAATTTAGTATTTTAGATTAGAGTCTTAGCTTAAAGTTTTTGTTAGAGTTATAGTTTAGTTTAGTTTTAGTTAAGAGTTTAGAGCTTTACCATAAAGTCTTAGCTTAGGGTTATAGTTAGAGTTGAAGTTTAGTTTAGTTATAGTTAAGAATTTAGAGTTTTAGCTTAGAGTCATAGCTTAGAGTTTTACTTAAAGTTGTGGTTTAGTTTAGTTTTATTTAAGAGTTTAGAGTTTTAGCCTAGATTCTTAGCTTAGAGTCTTAGTTTAGAGTTTTTGTTGAAGTTCTAGTTTAGTTTAGTTTTAGTTTAGAGTTTTAGCTTAGACTTAGAGTTTTAATTAGAATTCTAGTTTAGTTTATTTTTAGTTAAGAGTTTATAGTTTTAGCTTAGAGTCTTAGCTTAGAATTTTTTGTTGAAGTTCTAGTTTAGTTTAGTTTTAGTTAAGAGTTTAGTGTTTTACCTTTGAGACTTAGCTTAGAGCTTTAGTTAAAGTTTTAGTTAGTTTAGTTTTAGTTAAGAGTTTAGAGTTTTAGCTTAGATTCTTAGCTTAGAGTTTTGTTAGAGTTCTAGTTTAGTTTAGTTTTAGTTAAGAGTTTGATGTTTTAGCTTAGAGTTTCAGTTAGAGTTCTAGTTTAGTTTAGTTTTAGTTAAGAGTTTGGTGTTTTACCTTAGAGTCTTAGCTTAGAGTTTTAGTTAGAGTTCTAGTTTAGTTTTAGTTTTAGTTAAGAGTTTAGAGTTTTAGCTTAGAGTCTTAGCTTAGAGTTTTTATTATGTACAACTCAAAAAAGCACCCCAATGGCGCAAATGCGCACCACC